>NW_017731762.1:1048119-1053311 GCF_001890085.2 Hipposideros armiger | reverse complement strand
TATAATACAATAAGTTTTATGTAACAAATAATTACAAAACACGAGAACAGATACAAGGTACAAGAAATTTTATGTACCGGTAACAAATTTATGATATTTACACATCATAGAAGGCCAAGAACTCTTTGTCATTGCAAGTTTGTCCATCGTAAGTTCAACAAAACCGGTTATCATATTGCATACGAATACCGTTATCTTTTTCTAGAGTTACAGTTTGAACTCATAAGCATAAAAAGAATTAAAAACATTTATATAGATATGGAATTAGTACTACCCATGTATAATGCGCATCCTTATTTTCCCCCCACAAATTTGGGTAAAAATGTATTACACACAGCAAAATAGAGTATTCCTTCACTCAGTGCCCAAAAGAAATTAGAATTTGTGTGGTTTTTTTTCTTTGCTCTCCCATTACCTTGAGAAAGCCACTTTTCCCTTCTTTCTACCAATATTTTCTTCAACTTTCAGCTGAAGCGTCAGGCAATATAAAACCTTCCTATCTAAAATTTACAATACTCTGTCCCTTTATTTATCTGATTATTTCTTCTCAGAATATTTTTAGTATTGAAGTATTCCATAAACTTTAGAGTGAAACCTTTTGTTCCCTTTCTGTCCTACAGCTCCGAGGATGAATTCTCAATGAGAAGTGGGTTGCCACGTTTCTTTCCTTTTCTAAACACACTCTGACCTGGGAAAGCATATTGTGTACCTGAATTTCTTTAACAGACTCCCAGATGGACTGCCTGCCTTCAGTCTCTATACAAGTTATTGTATAATGATATCACTCCTTGTCCCAAAACTTATGTTGATATTCCAGAATCAATGAATTCTACAATTTTTAAGGACATGGGAACTCTAGAAGTCTAATGGCAAAGCTATCAAAACATTTTTTTTAACAAAACATTTTTTTTTCTTTATCCTTTCCTTCTATAGCCTAACCTCCTAAAAAGTATATATCCTTTAATCCACTAATTCTACTGCTTGAAATTTATCCTTTGAGGAAAACCTAAAAGAAGTAAATGACTATATGCACTAATTTAGTCATTGTAGTGTTAATTATATAAATTGGATACTAGCCAAATGCCTTAAAATAAAATGTTTAGATAAATTTTAGCAAATCAGCTGAGAGACTAGAGAGCAGAAATGCAAAATGAAAATCTTATTGATTTTCAGTAAGACCACGTAGAAATATGGAAAATATTTCCTCTTTTAAACACAACAAAATTATATCCATACTAGGATTACATATATAAATGTAAAAATACAGAAAACAAAAACAACGAATGTATTAGGGTAGTCAGGCATATTTTTTATTTATATTTTATTTTATTAAAATAATTGGGGTCAGTCCGTATCTTCAGACTTCTATATCTTCTATATCTCCACCTCTGGATACATACAATGTATGTCAGTATCTTTATCATTTATAATGATGGTGCAGCTTTTCTATAAGGTTTAAACGACCATACGTTTTATGTTCACCTTAAAGTGAACATAAACTCTTCCCTGAGAATTTCAGTAAAGGTTGTAATAAAACAGAGTTTCTGGATAACCATCAGTTAAGTTCAATTAATCAAAATACCCCATGGTTCATTCTAAGTTGTACTTGTATTGTGTACAGGGATAACTGAGAGCAGATGGGGTCTGTTGTCACTTTCTTTGTTACAGGTTTGTACACAATTACAGACCGCATTACTCGGGCCCTCGGAACTGAATGGGAATTGAGAAGCTGAGGTCCAGGCCATTCCTTTGAAAAGGAATGTCTTCCAGCTATTTTTCTTTCTTGTTATACTGAAATTTCATATGGATCTTACTACGGATAAATAAAAGCCAGCATAGCTCCATGACTGACTTATTCTCATTTCAAAATTCTGGCATTTAAAAAAAAAAAAATCCAGTCCCTAATCAGTTAATACTAATGCATTCAAAGACTTTACATGTCTACAAAATAATAGTACAACCTTACAGTGGGACAATTTCAACCCAGGCTCCTTGGGCTCATTTATCATCTTTTTCTGTAACCCCATAACAGTTGTTTTGGAACTGAGGAAGAAGATAAATGGATCCCTGAGAAACAAATATTTACAAACCTTTTGAAAATGCTTTTTTAAGTGAGAAAGGAAACATTCCTTTATCTACACTGATCATATGCAAATTCACTGCACAGGATCAAGTAGAGTGTGTGCTGTTCAACCTCATAATCATTTGCAAATAAAAAAATCAAGCAATTCCTGTTTTCAAACTTATAAATGAATTTCCGAATCCCAGTCACCTTTTTACACAATTACAAAAGGGGATGCTGACTTCCTATTCTTTAATGAATTATCGAATATGTGGATCATCTATCAGGACCTTTAGAGGTTGACTCTCGTGCGCCTTCCCTGTCACCTGGCCCTCGAAAAGTAATGAACAGGAGTAAAAATGCAAAAAACATCAATGGTACTTTCTAATCCCTGAGTTTCCCATGGTCAAAACACACATTAACCATATATATATATATATATATATATATATATATATATATATATATATATATATATATATANCAAAATGATAGCAACTTGTCTGTTCCCTTTCCCCCAATTCCCCAGCACTGTTCCCATCCCCCCAATTCCCCAATAAAAATCTTAAAAAAAAAAAAAAAAGAATTTTGATAGTCCGGGGAAACAGCTTGAGAAAGGCCCAAGTTAGGAAGGTAAAGATTATTATTAACCATCAAGTTTGAATATTGACGTGTTTGCTTAGATAGTAACATGACTCAAACCACAAACCCAACTAAGACCTATTTCCCCAGGTAAGTAAAGTATGATCCCAAGCTGTTAATTTAGCTCAAACGCTATGCAACACATTTATCCTAGCTTTACATAATAATACACTAACGTTGTTCTCCAGAGTAAAATAATCTGTATGAGTTGCCCTAACTGTAACTTACTGGTATGTATTGGAAGGCAGTTCGGTAGGTAAGCAGGTGGGCAGGCAGACATATAAATAAGGTTTAAATATTAACATTTAAAGATTATTTTCAATAAGCAAAAAAGCATTCTATAAGGTTTAGTACAGGAGTAAATCTTAACCACAATTTGGCCTCTGCTTTTATGGCAATATTTGTGGAGACTAAGATAACTAGAAAGCAAAACCCTGACTCATTCTCCTCTGCTCAAGCCTATCAGCAGATCCAGAAAATGAAAGGTAAAAGAAAGATGGTGAAATGGGGACTCTGGATGTTTCTTAAAGTCACTTCAAAAGAACTGAAAAACAAAATGCAAAAAGAGGAGTATTGCCTGGACTTGTTTAGAAACTAAAGTCATGCTCTTCCCTAGTGTTGAAATGATGTGGGCTCATGTGTTGCCAATATCATAAATACCATTAATTACCTTTAATGAAATTCACTGAAGGGGGGTAAAAAAAATGTGTCCTAGTAATTATATGTTATAATTGAGATTGTTACAATGGAGAAAATATACATTTTAAAGCATATAATGAAAGAAGTGTTAATCAAAACAACATGGTTTATGCTGCAATAAAGAATGAAAGCATTAATTTGAGCAAAGGGTTGATTGCAATCTGGGGCACAGACTCAGGGAGCAACCTAAATTGTGCTCTGAAGGAAACAAAGAAAGGCAGGTTTCATAAAGGGCGAAACCACAGAGCTTTTCTTGTTCAGGTCTTCCATGGAAATGAAGTATGTTGGCTAGGTCAGTTGGGATTAGTTAGGTCCATTATGTAAATGAAGGATGCAATGGATTGGTTCTTTTCAAGGTCAAGAATGCACATGCTCTGGTCACCATGATGAGGAGGAAGTAAAGTCCATATATGTCCATGTAGCAATCGTGGACCCAGAAGGTTTGCTGTTTGGCTTTGATCTCAGGTTAGCAACAGGTTAGCAACTCAATAGTTCCAAGTACTCAAACATGAGACTTGCATAGGCCTCACCTTTTCAATGACCTCCGGACTCCATTTTAAGTGACTCTCTTGGCAATGCTATTTCATTTCATTTTTTCCCCATTATCAGAAGTAAGCATATTTTAGTATGTAAAAGTTGTTGAACTAAGCTTCTTTTATTATGGGCACAAAATGAAAATGTCACTTTATGAAGGAACATTTAAGCCATCCAGCAATGCACAAAATCAGCACAACACTATCCATCATATATGGGAGGCTGGGTCCCAAACTTAAGATGCATAAAGTTAAAGAGATTAGGCACCAGTTGGCCATAATTTATAAAAAGTCATTCTAAATTACAGGCCTTCTCACGTCAGTGTGTATAAGAACCACCCAAAGGACTTGTTCAAACACAAATATCTGGGTTCCAACTTCTCAAGGTTCTGAACCAGTGAGTGAGTAGAATTCAAGAATTTGCATTTCTAACAAGCTCCTAAGGGGATGCTGAGGGTGCTGGATCCCAGAGAAATGGCAATCATTTTAGCTAAATAATTGCTCCGTTAATTAAATACTACAAGTTTTGCTTTTATGTAACATTGAACCATTTTATCCAAAGGGGAATATGGTCCCCTATCTTTTTCACAGCAATAATACTGAATAGGATACATTTTGAAGGAAACAAATATTTGGTTTGGGGAATAAAGAAATATCTTTCTTATCAACTAGTCCAGATTTCATTATTTACACTTCTAATCATTAATATCACACAAAAATTAAATTTAAACACTAAATATGTAAAAACAGTGGGGGCAATTTCACGGCAGCCCAAATCCCAATGAAAGGACTGAGTCAAGATCTTTATGTGCAAAACTGAATCTGTACCTAAATAGTCTAGTTAAATTTGATGCATATTTCACAACTTTGAAATAAGATAAAACATAGTGATTTTTATATCAGGGAAAATATAACTCAACTTTGTATCTTTCAAAAGTCAACAACAAATGAATGAATGAATGAATGAATGAATGAATGAATAAACAGTATGCTAATATGCTAAAGTATCCATTAAGATAAGAACTTACCGTATTTTGCTGTGTATAATGCGCTCCCGTGTATAATGTGTACCCATGTTTTTGGCCCACACTTTCAGGGGAAAAAAAAAACTTTCATTTTAGTGGGGTTTTTTTGAAGATTTTTATTGGGGAATTGGGGGAAGGGTACAGACAAGTTGCTGTCGTTTTGTTCTTCAGTCTAGTTGTGGAGGACGTTGCTTCACTGGCCCAAGTTGGCACCATCATTGTGCTCTTCCT
>NW_017731762.1:1015500-1045224 GCF_001890085.2 Hipposideros armiger | reverse complement strand
ATTTATTTATTTATATTTTCCTCAACTGGAATAAGAAACATTTCTTCTATAAAAAAATGCTGTATTTGGAAAACTGAATAATATAAACAATAGCCTCAATTTTTCATTTCACTTTGCTTATGCAGAAAAATCCATAGAGAAACACATCAGTATTTTGACCACAGCTAGCCATGATGAAAATCTGATGTGTGTCACTTGATGAGACACTACAGAGATAACACAGAACCCCTCCCCTTAATTCCCGGAAAAGCAATTCAAATCATAAGATGGTAGATTATAAATCTTGGCTTCTTCTACAAATGACTTCATTAAAAAGAATATATAAAAATATACAGCATGGAATAGTCAGCATTATATAAATACAAACAATACTACGTTTTGTTGTTACGGCTTCCTTGGCCCTTACTACATGATTATTCATCAATCCACACAGACTATGAAGTAACCTGTAAGACTCTCAAAAACCTAACAAAATATATAAAGAAAGAAGGAACTGCTGGCACTTACTGCTATCAGTTAATCCTGTCCCAACATTTTAAATATTTAAATACAACATTTACACACACACACACACACACACACATACACACACACACACACGTCTTCTCAATGTTCTCAAGATTGGATAAGGGTATTTTAGAACAGTCCGATAACATCGCATTGAGGTAATCTATCGGCTAGACTGTGTCTTAAACATAACCTTTAGTACGTTGTTCTTTTTCCTTTATCATTTTTGTTTTCTTTGTTATTATTTTTTAATATAGGAAACACATCCAACGGCTGTAATGTGTTTCCTCAATCCCAAAATGAGTGATAAAGACAAGCTGCTAATTTGAAATTTAAACACTTGAATAAGCCAGAAGGGGGATAAAACAGAAACTGTAAGAGAACATAATGGAATGGAAATTGCTCAAACTAACTGTGCGATAGGGCAAAGCGCTCTGACATATGCCATGTCTCTGAATGAAGTAAGGTATGTCACATGCCACCTCTCAGGTTGGTTGTGGCACTGCTGGTTTCTTATGCAGTTCGCTGTCTCCAGTACCTGCTACGTACTACTAAACGTTAGTACCTCTACTCATCACATTAGAAATATAACCTCTTGGAGAAAAGAGAAAAAGAACACTGAACTGAGGCCTTGCCTGAGTTTTCACACATCTCATATTGAATATGCATTTATTTGTCACAGTAAGGTTTATGAAGTACCTTATTAACTCTATATAAAATAATGCATTAAAATAACTTTGTGAGACTATATCAACTCTAAGCTAAGTCTCACAAGTTCTGAGAAAATAAGGTTTTTATTGGCATCGAAGACTGGAAGTTTTATGTTCCATATAGTCTTTTGATTCACCATCAATAACTTGCATTTTTAATGTTACAAGAATAACCACACTCAGATTGGATACTTTCTCTAAAGGATGTATAAAGGGCTTTCAATAAGGTTTTCTATCTCTGGCCCAAGGGTTTCCAGGGGATTTTATATTATCTAAAATTGTCTAAAATTTCCAATAACATACTTTCCTCAAATAAGTGAACCAAAGTCCCCAGATTTAATCCCCACAGCTCTTTATTTAAAGCTGTTCGGCACTCCTCTCATTCGGTACACTTCACTCGGTATTACACTCAGAGTTGGTTTTCTTAGACTACAAGCCACCTGAGGACAGGAATCATGGTTCAAAATTGACTAAAATTTACTAAGAGTTTATGGGCTAGACCTGTTAGTAGACATTTCCACCTACACGGTTATATCTTTTTAAACAGTTTTTAACTTTTTATTTATTTTTTTCTGATTTTATCATAAAATGTCTCCTGTCATGTCTGTGCGCATATTTTTACAACAGCTGTATTCAGGTATAATCGAGATACAAGAAAACCGCACATAGTTAATGTATACAACTTGATGAATTTGGACATATACATAAAACTGTGGAAACCATCACCACAATCAAGGTAACATTCATATCCATCACCTCCAGGAGTATCCTTGTTTTCCATTCATTACTGGATCCCTCCGTTTCACAGCATAATCCTTTCCAAGGATAAAATGCGTGTAAGAAAAGAGCCCCACAAATTGGACCAAATAATGGCTCTGTCAATTGCAGTGGCACCCAGAAACATGTCTCCAAAATGGGATTAACTATACCTGCCCTACATCAAATAGGACAATGAAGATAATATAAACAAATTAAATTAAATGTACATAAAATGCCTTACAGAGTCTCTAGCACATAGGAGGGCTCTCAAAAGTTTTCTTACCTTCTCCAGAAGTAACATGCAATACATGCATATATTTATCATAACTGCATATCACTAGTTCCCAGAGTAACGTATGTTGAATAAAGGAAACAAATGTTTATTGTATTCCTCTCCTGTTAAATTCCATAATTCCATATGTAACACTTAAAACAAGTATGCCAAGAACTGAATCTATCCACTTACCTATTTACCTATAACAAAACAGTATGTAATATCTGTTATTCTTTTCTTTTTTAAGTTCAAGAGAAATCAGTCAAATACTTGTCAATTTCAGGTACACTGTAGTTGTTCAGCAAATATTTATTGAAAAAACATTACACTCTAAAATGACAGGAAACAACACATAGAAAGAAATATGGTACATTGACATAATAAAAGTGATTTTTAAATAGACATGGAAAAGATAATAGTACATTCTAGAAAATGACAGAACCACCAAATCCCATTTGAGAGTCTGAAACAGGTCTACATGCTTAAATATATAACTCGTTCTGGGGTTATTAACAATGTTATAACAGAATATTTGCATTTCAAATTTCTTTATTACACCAATCTTAACGACGACGGCACATGAAGGGAACTAGATTTGATCTGATTTTTTTTTTCACGCTAGTTGTGTTTGGACGAGTTGGACAGCATTGTTTCCCCTTGAGCCAATCTGCTCAGTAGGAGATATGAAAAGATCACCTGCTAGCTAGCCAAGCACTTGGAGGAGGTTCTATACCCTTCAGGAAGCATAAGCCTCCCTGGGTGGAAGAAATAATGCTACAGTATAAGGCAATTCATAGTCATGGCACATCTCCCGACTGTCTTATCTTTTCAATCATAGGATTTTTTTGAAAAGAAGAACCCCAAATAAGCTGCCGATGTCAGCACAGAATCATGCTTAACATGACTGCTTTCCAAAACATACAAATAAGAATAAAAGTGAACTTGCAAAAAGCTGCAGAGCACTGAGATGTTTGTAAAAGATAGCGAAAAGGCTCCAGGTTGTCTGAACGCATAATGTTTGGTAACCTATTATTATTGATTGAGATAAAGAAAAGGTTCTTTCATGGAGATGCTCAAAATTTATCAGCTGGCTTCACTTGATTTGATGTCAAAGTGATTTTTATCCCTAAAGTATAAAAATGTTTTGACATCTTCATACATACATTAGTTTCCTAATCAATAAGATGTACACAACAGTACAAACCTTTTACTGTTGCCATGGGAATAATAAACACGTATATTAGATTGCAATACATAATATGGTCTTCTTAGATTTGAGGGATCATAGTCACTGTTGGTCTAACTTTCTTGTTGTTCAATCATTTCTTATACAATTTAAAAAATGTCTATGCGTGTAAAGTTGCATGAGTATTTTTATATGATATTAATTACTTCTTAAAGTACATAGTTGAATCCATAATAAAACTGATCCGATCTCCCCACTATATTGTGCATAACTTGATATAAAGGACAATCGATGGCTTATGCACCTATCGGTGGCACTTAGAATCATTCCACATATAAAAGCGGCAAAAAGAGAACCAGGGATTGCAACATCTGAAGCTTATACAACTGGGTTCCTCTGTAAGAGAATACAAAATGACAAATACAAAGCATGTATGAAGGTACACACTTATTTAGGAAGGGAAATCTCAGTAAATTGCAAATGTTAAAAAGAAGACAATGATTTTTCCAGCTCACTTTCCCCTTACCGAGCTTCCAGTCATGCCTGTTGCCATTCCAAAGTGCGGGAGAGGAAAAGTCAAAGAGGAAAGAATGAACAGTCTTAATCACTTGTAATACCATCGTTTTGAAAATTTTATAAAACTATGAAACCACCCGAACACACCATTTGAGCCAGCTCCTCCCAAGGCTTTAGAAAGGGCCTCAGATGGTGAAGGACCTGACGATTGAGCTTGTTTAGCTTCCGGGACAGTCAGTTATTACTGATACAATAACAATGAGGAGAAGGACTTACTAAGTACCAATTACAGTCGTCCCCCCTTATCCATGGAGGATATGTTCCAAGGCCCCCAGTGGATGCCTGAAACTATGAACAGTACCAAACCCAATATATGCTATGGTTTTTTTTGTACATATATACCGATGATAAAATTCAATTTATAAATTAGAGATTTATAAATTGAGTAAGAGATTACTCAGTTAGAGATTAACAACTAATAGAATAATTATAACAATATATTGCAATACAAGTTATGTGAATGTGGTCTCTCTCTCTCTCACTCGCTCGCTCTCTCTTTCTCTCTCTCTGTCTCAAAATGTCTGAAAAATCGCTCTGAAACCAAGATGGCTACTAAGTGACTATAGGCAGGTAACTTATGTAGCATACTCTGGAGGAAGGCATGAGTCACGTTCTGGGCAGGATAGAGAAGGATGGCTTGAGACTTCATCACACCACTCGGAACAGCATGCAATTTAAAACTTATGAATTGTGTATTTCTGGAATCTTCTGTTTAATATTTTTGGGCTGTGGTTAATTGCAGGAAAAAGAGGAAAGTGAAACTTTAAATAAGGGGGGACTACTGTAAATCCTTCTAGAATTGAACTGAGAGGCTCAAAACATTCTGAGGCCCATCTAGATTATAAAACCACCAGAAATCTACCCATGCTTTGCCCCTTAACTCCTTAATGCCCATCACCCCCTGCCTTCCAATGAGCTATTAAATAATAAATCTAATAAGTGATTATCCAGGCAAACCTTTACTTGAATCTTCCAGTGACAGGTAGCTCTCTACTTTACAGTGAAGGTCATTTCATTTCATTCCAACAACTCTAACTGCTTTACTGATACTGAGCCCATCTGCCCTCAGTAAGTAGAATGCAGACCCAGGGGGCCCTTTGAAATTACTTCTTTTGAGCTACAAAGAAAGCTAATTCCTTTTCTACATGAGTTCCTCAGATATCTGAATACAGCTCTCATATAAAAACCTATAACTTTCTTTTCCTATTAGATATCCCCAATTCTTTCAGTGATTGCCTGGCTGTTAACATCCTCCAGACCTACTTGTTTTTTAAGGAGGACATGAACACTGAATATAATACTTAAGATGTGACTGGCCAGTACAAAGCACAGCAGGACTCCTTGTTAATTGCCTAACACTGCAGAATCAGTCCGGACTGCAACTCCCAGTCAAGATTCACAATTAACTGAAATACCCATGAACTTTTAATGTTAGCATGTTTCATTCTTCTTGTCCTGTACTTACACAGCTGACTTTTTTAAACCAAAATTTCAGGTGTTATTAAATGTCACGAGAGGTTTTAGGACACCATTCCAGCCTGCACAGAGTTTGGAAACTTGATCCTGTTAATTCAAGTTTCCCATTAATACATATAGGAAAACCCATTTAAACAAAACTCACTCAAGATTTTCAGACATGTATTAAGTATGTCCCTCCCCACCTTCGGTATTTGGTTCTGTCTCCAGGTCAATGATATATTGTTATTAGTTTGTGTACCAGACCTAGCAGTTTAAGCATGAGAGAGGCACAGATTGACAGATTAAGAAAAATCCAGAAAAACATTACTCCACATGCTGCCATTTTCATATCCAGAAAAATAAAAAGCAGTTTATAACAATGAATATGAAATTGGTTCTCTTTCAAACAGAATCAGCAAAATTGCAATTGACAAAGAGAAAGGAAGTCTTTTTTTTCCCTAGCTTGTTCTAAGGTTTTTTTATATTAGTTTGAAATAAGTATAAGAATTAACATTCCCCTTTAAGGGGTTCTTCAAATTACACCCACGTGGGTCCCATCAAGATGGTGGAATAGGTAAACGCTGTGCTTAGCTTCTCTCACGACCACATTAAAATTACAACTAAATGACAAAACAACCATCATTGAGAATAACCTGAAATCCTGCTTAACCAAAGCCCTACCACTAAGGACATACAGAAGAAGCCACCTCGAGACTAGGAGGAGAGGCAGAGACTCCAAATGGGCTGATCCCACACCAGCATGTGATCATTAAAAATTGGGAGGGATATCTCAGCTGCAGAGGTTACCCCCACACACAAAGAAGCAAGGGGTCCAGCCCCTCCCCAGTCCAGGGTTCCAGTGCCAGGGAGAAAAATCCCCGTAATTGCTGGTTGTGAAAACCAGCAGAGATGGGGCTGAGTGACACGAAGGGGGGCTGGAGTCCCAGGTGCTCCTCTTAAAAGGACAATGCACAGACTTACTCACCAACAGAACCACTGATTCTGAGCTCCAGCACTGGGGCAGCAGCTGGAGAGGCAATATGGAGGGGAACTGAGTTGTCTGGCTCAGGACAAGGACTGGAGGGGCAGCTTTCTCCCAGAAGCAGAAGCTGGTGAAAGCCATTGTTTTATTGTTGAACCCTCTCCCTTCACAGTGTGCAGAGGCAAGCAGCCACCATATCTGAGTCTCCACCAAGCGGGCTAAAATCATTCGTTCGCCATACCCTGGTGATTCGAGACCCCACCCTGCTCAACTTTCAGGCACACCCAAGCTGCTTCCAGTGGCTTTTTCATATAAACCACCTGCCTTGGCTCATGCTGCAGTCTTTCCTAGGGTCTCTCAAATTGTCATGGAACCCAGACAAGCATCTTGCTTGTCCTGTAACTCTGGCTGAGCAGCCCTAAGCCCTGCACTAGTGGCAGCATGCCTTGATTCGCGGCTTGGACTCTCACGGCATTTCCAAGCATGGCATGTGGTGGGAAGGGAGGGGCAACCATCTGTGGATTGCTTTGTAGCACTGCTGGGTGGCCCACAGAAACGCAAGGGCTGCAGCTGAACTTGGCCTGCAGCAAGTCCCCTCTGAGGTAGCCTGGGGCTGGCGCACCCAGTGGCCAGCTTTGAAATGAGCTGAAGCATCTCCCAGCCGCCTCCAAGGACAACACACCCCGACAATGGATTTGGCAGGCACCAGAGCCTGCGGAGGCAGATCCTGCTCTGTAGGGTCAGTCCCTGCACCACAACTCCTTCACTGTAGTCATGGTCAATCCTCACAACCAGTCAGCCTGAAGGTCAATCCTTCCCATTAACATGCAAATAGCAACCATTGATCAACTACAATAGGAGGGCACACACAATCCACACAAGGGACACACCTGGAGTGCACAGCACAGGTGACCAGGAAGACTGTGCCACTGAGCCCCACAGCAAACCTACTACATAAGACTACTCTACCAAGATCGGGAGGCATAGCAGCCCTACCTGATACATAGAAACAAACACAGAGAAGCAGCCAAAATAGGGAGACAAAGAAACATGTCCCAAACAAAAGAACAAAAGGAACCTCTAGAAAAAGAACTATACAAAATGGAGACAAGCAATCTACCAGACACAGAGTTCCAAACACTGATTATAGGATGCTCAATGATCTCAGGGAGAACTTCAATAAAGAGATAGGAAACATAAAAAGGGAGACAGAAAACATAAAAGAAAACCATTCAGAAATAAAGAATACATGGAGATGTAAAGTATAGCACAGGGAACAGTTGGCCATTGTGCTGTATACTTCAAACTAATGTAAAACAATATTGAATGTCAGCTGTAATTGAAAAATAAAAAGTAAAAAAAATAAATAAATAAATAAAATTTAAAAAAAAGAAATAAAGAATACAATAACAGAAATAAAGAACATATTACAGGGAATCAACAGATTAGATGGAGCAGAGAATTGAATCAGTGATTTAGAAGATGATACGGTAGCATAAAACACTCAATCAGAATAGCAAAAGGAAAAAAGAATCCAAAAAAATGAGGACAGTTTAAAGGGCCTCTGGGACAACATCAAGCATACCAATATTTGCTTCATAGGGCTACCAGAAAGAATATATATATAGAGAGAGAGAGAAAGAAATTGAAAACATATCTGAAGAAATAATGCTGGAAAATTTCCCTAACCTGGCAAAGGAAATAGTTATACAAACTCAGGAAGTGCAGAGAGTCCCCAAAAAAATGAACCCAAAGAGGCCAACACCAAGACACATCATCATTCAAATGCCAAAGGTTAAAAACAAAGAGAAAATCTTAGAAGCAGCAAGAGAAAAGCAGTTAGTTTCCTGCAAGGGAGCTTGCATAAGACTGTCAACTGATTTCCCAACAGAAACTTTGCAAGCCAGAAGGGATTGGCAGGAAATATTCAAAGTGATGAAAAGTAAGGACATACTACTAAGATTATTCTCTCCATCAAAGCTATCATTTAGAATCGATGGACAGATAAAGAGCTTCCCAGACAAGAAAAAGCTAAAGAAGTTCATCACCACCAAACCAATATTACAGGGAATCTTAGAGGGACTTCTTTAAGACAAAAAAAATCATAATAAAAAAAATCAATAAAATGGCAATAACTACATATCGATCAACATTACTTTAAATGTAAATTGATTAAATGCTCCAATCTAAAGACATTAGGTGGCTGAATGGATAAGAAAACAAGACCCTCACATATGCTGACTACAAGAGATTCACTTAGATCAAAAAACACACACAGACTGAAAGTAAAGGGATGGAAAAAGATAGTTCATAAAAATGGAAACAAAAACAACAAAGCTGAGTTTATACCAGGCAAAACAGACTTTAAAACAAAGACTATAACAAGAGAAAAAGAAGAACCCAGTAATCTCACTTTTGGGTATTTATCCGAAGAAACCCAAAACACCACTTTGAGGGAAGGTGCTCATCCATATGTTCACTGCAGCATTATTTACAATAGCCAAGATATGAAGGCAATCTAGGTGTCCCTGAATGGATGAATGGATAAGGAGAGGTGGCACATATACCTTGGGTCGTCGGAAAAGTCATGACGTATTTTTCTGTTTTTCAGTGCAAAAATGTGTCATGACTTTTCCAACGACCCAATACAATGAAATATTACTTAGCCATAAAAAAGAATGAAATCTTGCCATCTGTGACAATGTGGATGGACCTAGAGGGTATTGTGCTGAGTGTATGTAGGAAGTCAGACAGCGAAAGACAAATGTAATATGATTTCACTTATAAGTGGAATCTAAAGAACAAAATAAACAAACAAAAAAACTCAAAGACACAGAGAATATTTTGACAGCTGTCAGATGGGAGGGGGTTGGGGATGGCCAAAAGGAAAGGATTAAGAAGTACAAATTGGTTGTTACACACTAGTCATGGGGACGTAGGGTATAGCATAAGGAATATAGTCAATACTATTGTAAAAACTATGTATAGTGTCAGATCGGTACTAGATTTGTTGATGTGATTACAGGAGGGGGGTTGGGGGCAGGGTGAAAAATAGTGAAAGGATTAAAAAATACAACAAATTGGTAGTTATAAAATAGTCGTAGGGATGTAAAGTAAAGCTTAGGGAATATAATCAATAATATTGTAATAATTATGTATAGTGCCAGGTGGGTACTAGTCAGGGGGGATCACTTCCTAAATTACATAAATGTCTAACCACTCTGCTGTACACCTGAAATTAATATAAAATAATATTGTCAACTTAATTAAAAAATTTTAAAAGGGGAGAAAGATAAAGGGGAATAAGAGGTTCAAATATCCAGGTATAAAACAAGTCAATCTTGGGGATGTAATATACAACATAGGGAATATAGTCAAATATATTGTGATAGCGTGGTACAGTGTCAGATGGTTGTTGGACTTATCCTGGTGATCACTTCTTTGGCATTGGGAATACAATCAATAATGTGGTAATAACCAGTATAGTGCTCTGTGGGTGCTGTTGAATAGCTATGATATACACCTGAAATTAATGTAATATTGTATGTTAGCTATATTTTATTTTTTTTTAAGATTTTTATTGGGGAATTGGGGGATGGGAACAGCGCTGGAGAATTGGGGGAAGGGGAACAGACAAGTTGCTGTCTTTTGTTCTTCAGTCTAGTTGTGGAGGACGTTGCTTCACTGGCCCAAGTTGGCACCATCATTGCACTCTTCCCGGGAGAGGCAGATCAGCTTCTGGACTGCCGCTCACTGCGGCTTGAGGGCTGCTCACGCTGGCTGCTGACTACACACGGTAGCCCATGGCAACCCACTGCAGTAGGGGCTGCAGCCTACGCCGTCGCTGGCAACTCACGGCAGCCCAGCTCCAGGTTGAGCTGTTGTTCAGCATCTTAGCTGTAGAGGGCAGTGTCGCTGGCCCTCATATGTGGCATCCGAACCGGGGTCCTCTGGCGTCCCAAGCCAGTTCTTAACCAACATGCCACTAGGCCGGCCCTGTTAGCTATATTTTAATAAAAATCTTTTAAAAAGGGGGTTCATCAGCATTTTCTCCATGGCTCTCTGATTCTGCTTATTTTCTTTAGGTAAACAGGCAAATCTGTCTGTTTACCTAGATATGTCTGTATGACAAAAAGGGAGTGTTTGCTGAGAAAAAGCCAGAATGTATTATTTCTACTTAATGAAATGTATATAAGGGATAACTATATCGTGGCTTGGATGCTGACTTCCTAATTATCTGAAAAATAGATATGATTGTGCAGGACTTAAATAATTTTCATTGAACATGCTGCCATAAACTAGACTATTCTCGGTAAAAAAAAAAAAAAAGTCATTTATTTCTAATTATTAAAGTTTGTACCATATACTAATATAGCTGAAATTATATGTAATCAATAAAACCACTCTATTTTTACTAAAAAATATTAATACTCCATTATTAATAAGTATCTAAATAACTCAAACATTTCTCTTGAATTCTGCTTTTTCTTCTTTCAAATTACCCAGCTATACTCCATTTTGTGCTTCTTCTAGAGACAGGTTCTTCCAGGGTTCTACTTTGGCACTCACTTCTTAGGTAATTTCTAAGAGAATATGACAACACTTGCTCTCACCTCTTAACCCCTTTAGGCTGTCTGAATGAATAGATCATCAACTTGACTTCCTCAAAGGAGATTTTTACATTATAATCAACATATGTGGCAGAAAGGTTAACTTATCACTTAAATATAAAACATTTCTTTATAATCTCCATATTCATGAAAACAGAGCAGTGAGGTATCATTAAGTGCGGTGATGTCTTCAAAGAGTACTGTCATCTTTTCCTATTTGAGAAGATACTTATTAAAAATCTTCAGAAGCATAAAAGCTTTTATGCATCCACAGTTTGGGGGGATTTCTTTTGTGTGGTTATTTTTCCCCCCAAGTGTTCCCTGAGCCGAAGCTTACATTTACTCACACTGCCAAATGCCTGGGCCATTTCACTGAGCCATCACCAGATAACCAGTGAAAAAATTCTTCCCCAAATCTTTCAGAATGTTCCCAACGTCCCCTGGTCCCAAAGCACTTCCAAGGAGCTCTACAAGGTTCTGAGGTCACACAGGTCCACTTATATTAAGCAGTGATGCATGTTATGCAAAATAGAATTAAATTGAAATGAAAGTGGAATTAACATGGCTTCAAACCTAAAATCTTTACAGCTGCTACTCCAACAGAACAGTGATAATGGTCAATAACAGAATTTCCAAGACTTACCACTTAATCTAATCAATCACAAATATCCATTCAAAGGAACAGAAATACACGCACACACACGCAGGCGCGTGCGCATAATGAGGAAATGTTAACTGTGTTAATGTTACATATATTTATATGATATTTAATACTAGAAACTGTCTCCCATAATATTGGCACAATAATGTAATCATGAATATGATACATTAATCCGCATTTGTTGAAAACATTCATGTAAACACCATGTAAATAAGTAACATGTCTGAAAATCATAAGGCATTGGACTGAGTTTCCTAAGAGCAATGATCATTATTTTAGGTAGAATTATGTTCTCTGTGTCCTAGAATGAAAGTGCCATGAGGGTATACTCTATGTCTGCCTTAACTACATTTTCCCTAGAACCTAACTGCATTTCTGATATACGAGATCTCTCCTCAATTTGTTCAATAAAGTCTAATGGTCTCCAACATTGTTTCCTGGCCTCCACATCATTCCAAAAAGGTAACATCTTTCAGCCGTTAGGGGACGGGGTGAATCATGGTCTTTGGGAAACATCTGTACCCTCACCCTTGAGAGTGGTTCCAAACAATTTTACAAGGAAAGATATTCATTTTATTGTTCATCAACAGCGCCAAGTTTGAGAAAATTCTGTCTAACAGATCATTCTAAGGTCTCCAACAGTCACTCTTTGAAACATTACCCTATTTGGTTTTCTTCATAACACTTACCCCAACCTGAAATGACACTGCATTCATTGCGTTGTTTTTGTTGCCTGTTGCCCACTTCCAGAATGTAAAGTGTAGGAGAACACAGAACTTACTTTCCGAGGGCACGACTGACCTCCGTACATAGAACAGTGCCAAGAGGATTCAGGGAAAGATCACAATACATATTTGCTAACAGAATAAACAAACTAGAAAATAAATGATACAAAATGTATTAATTAGTAGCCTCCATTATTTGTTAAGACACATCAGTAAGTTTTTCAAAAGAAAAACTACTACAACATCAAATGGATTTATTGGTTTTAAAGCAAGCTATATTCTGATTTTAGAAATATTAAAATACGAATTCTAAAATCTAGAAATGTATTTTGGCTTTATCTTCTCAAAATGAGTCAAAGATTTATATAGTTATCAGAGCTTTTCACCAGCATGGATTAGCAAATGTCATCCTACTATGTGATAAATCCCATGACTTGTAAGCAAATAAAACATTTTAGTTGCTTTGGGCAAGTTTCTGAATGATGACTTCCCAATTTCTCTTAAGCTTTTTAAATCACTGAAATTAACTATTGGCCTCACAGGCTTTTAGATTAGGAAACACCAATGTAGTCACACTGCCCCATTTTATAGATGAGAAATTAAGACCCAGAGGTTCAACGATTGTTCCCAAGGTTATCTAAAAGGCTAGAGATGTCTCTCACTGCCACTTCTTTATCTTTCTCAAGAATTCCCCATTTTCTAAGTAAAAACACGGTACAGAGCATGGCACACAAGAGGAGATCAATAAACATCAGTTTCCTTTATTCCTAGACTTATGTTTGCAGAGAATAAATACATTAAAAAAATCTAAATTTTTCAAAGCCTTTAATAGGTCTTATTAGTCCTTTGGTTCTTTAAATCTCCTTTACAGCATCAGTTCTCATACTGTGACAAGGTGCCCTGGGGAAAACCACAAAGTTTCAAGTGAGAATTTTGTTCCTTTGAAGCTCAAAGTAAATTTCTGCCCCGCAATATTCTTCTTGTTTTTGTTTTTTTTAATATAAAGGCAAGAGAGGGAGGCAGGGACTGAGAGACAGAGCAAGAAAGCAAAAGATAGGCCCAGAATGTGGATGAGAGGGATGTCAACCATACAGTAACTCAGCAGGTTTGTCAAGCTCGAGATTTCATTTGAGTCCACACTGCAGAGTTCAACTCTGATCTAACTACTAGCATGATTTTTGGGCTTCTGTTTGCAGATGCAGTAGACTTATCAATCCGAACAGACACACAATCCGGGTCCAATGTCACTTCTCCTCATTATGTTAATAGTTAATACATGCAAATGAAAACACTCTAGCAATTTGATTTCTTTGAAGATAGTTTGCATATTGTCTTAGCCATAATGACTGTACACTTCTCTCAGCCTCCATTTATGCAAGGGTAGTTTAGTTCATTTTTATCAGCTCAAGTTCATTTTGGCTGCTATTGGAATGTATGTGCATGCTTCTTTTTTACCTTTTGCCTAATTACCATTCAGGTACCATAAGCAGATTTTTCATGCTATTGGTGTTTTTCTTAATTAAGAAACAAATGAATTCTCCCTAGCAAAAAAAAGATGGAACAACAGAATAAGATGCCAGGGGCTGATGTTCTGTTTCTTAATTGAAGCAGTTCTATTGTTTGATGTCGGTAGTGAGGGGGCAGAAAAGTCATAAGTGTAGAATGTTAATAGTACAAAAATAACATAAAACTACTTTTAAAAATAAAGAAGGGATACAAAAAAAATGCTGTAAGAGCTTTGAAAACATAGATTTTTATCCACATATTAATTCTGACAGTAACAAAGTAGCTTCATTTACAAATCCCTCACACTTAGAAAGCCCGAGGTTCTAACCTCAGTCCTGAGAGAAATGTCTGCCCTTCTCTGCTTGTCTAGTTAACTGTACCCTACTTCCCTACTTATTTGCTCTCCATCAATTAAGGAGGCACCCAAGGGAACAATTTGTTTCTTTAATTTGTGAATAAACCATTTCTCTTTTAATTTGCATTCATTTTTTCTACCCACAAGAAAACCTCAATGTCTTACCCATATATTTAATAAGGGTTACTAAAACTGTAAAGTAAGATGCATGCAAATTCACAGAGACAGCTTTTCCATTTCTCTTGGGGTGAAGAAAACTTGGAGGACTCAATATTTGAGGAGAAAGTTGAGTTTTTACTCACTTCTATACAAATCTGGACGACTGAACGGCCTGTTTTTCTCTAAAGAAGCCATGAGCTAGATATTCTTTCACTCGTGTCTTTATTCCTTTCTCAGTCCCACTAAAGTCCCACCTTATTATTTAGCTTAATTTTTTTTAAAACATGAATATCCATTGCTGTATTTTAAGTATGCTAATAAAGATTAAATAAGAAGTAGCATATAAATGAGTATGCTTTGCTAATAGAAAAAGAACATTATTTTAAAAAGTTTCCAGGTATCAATTTCTAAATTATTTTCTACTGACACTGATAACTATACTTGCTATCGTTAAGGTATCTGAGTTAAGTATAGGCTATATCTAAGAACTGGATATAGTAAAGGGTTTTTAATATATGTGTGTGTATATATAAATATATATATATATATATATACACACACACACACACACACACATATATATATATATACACATATACATATATATAAATAAATCTGTGAATGAAACATACACTTACGTAGTTTCTTCCTATGTGGAGGGAAGGGATCGAAACTTACTTGCTTTATCATAAATATCACTATATGTACAGGTAAAGTGACCCTTATTTATAAAAACCTAATATTTTATAATGTGAACTATGGAAAATACCTTCATGTTGCTCTGCAAGCGTAACTCATGGTTTTTGAAAAGAAAATAATTAATCTTAATTTGAGATGATTTTTTTAGAACACTGTATCAAAGTACAGAAAGTATTTCATGAAGTCATCTGAATGAATGACAGCAGGACAATCTGTAGAATCCTTTATGAAAAAGAGAGTCTGTGAGAAGTGAATTTGTTACACACAAAATTACTTACATACACAGAAGAAAAGATCATTTGTATAACCATCGTAATTTTGAGAATCCATATTCTTGATAGTCATAAGATAAATTTAAAAGAGCTTAAATAACTCACAAAAAATCTAAAACCCTATGAAACTGTCAAGGGAGTCCTTCATCTGACTGTTTTTCATTTCACAACACTGAACAATGACCAAAAATGGATTGCCATGTCTGTTTTCTTCATGCTCTGATATATAAGAGGATCTATTTAGTCCATTAATAGAGTCACTCACATAATAATACAACATTACACGATATTGGTTGAGTTGTTTTTGATCATGTAAACTATGAAATGAGACCTAGGGGGCAATTCTTTTCTTTTTCTCACTTACTTGAGCTTCTATAATACTAGAAAGATTTGAAAAAAGGTATAAAGGTAAAGAGTTTTGGAGTTTTGAGATGTACAGATTCTATATATAAGGAAGTATAGGCTAGAATGAATATAATTTCTCGTAAGACTGTTCCTAGAAACTCTATGAAATTTTATTATTTCTTCAAACTCTTCAGGTAAAGAGAATAAAAATGTCCAGTATCAGTCTTAACCCAGTGGCAAAATGTTTAGACAACACATTTTCCTACCCCTGCAGCGGTGTGAAGCTGCTGGTGTCTCTCCCCACCCTCCCCCAGTCTCTGACTTGACTTGCTAACATGGTGTCCCTGCCAGATTCTTGGCATTGGAAGAGAGGGGGAAGAGGCCATACCATAACGTGTTGATAATGAGGAGATAGAAATAGCAAACCAGCTGGATTGTCCTAATAAAGTATGTCTGGGATTTAGAGACACAACAACTATGTGTTCAGGTCATCCAAATGCATTTTAACCAACTGGCTTCTTCAATGACCTTTTCAGATACTCTGCTCAGGAGATTTCTAAATGAATTTTGTGTATTAACCCCAGAACTGTCTTGGGGGGGGGGATTACTACTCACGTTTTCTAGTAATGATTATTATACCCAAGGCACCTCATGTTACTTACTACCAAAAAATTAGACAAAATGATCTATAACTGATTTCATAAATTTTAAAAATATTTACTGTTTTATAGCAAATATGAGTGATGAAGATATTATATTTTACAGTCAATATATTTTTATAAAGCATTTCCCAGTGAAGCTTGAATTTTTTTTTTTCCCCTTGGCAAGAAAACTTCAAAAATTACTTCTGGATTGTTTGAGCAAAAAGCTTCAATTATTTAGAACATTCAACAAGATCTATATTTTTACTCCAACTAGGAACAGTATTTATAAAAAAAATACTTCATTTAAATATTTGTCCATTAAAATATGCCAACCAAAGACATTTAAACTTATATTTTTAGATACCTGGAGATATTTATCACCACAAGGGAACAATTTATTTTCATGGATTTCACCTCAAAAATGTCAATAATAAGGAAAAGTATTTTACTAGTGTATGCCTGGTACTGTTCTAAGCTCTTTAGATTTATTAATCAATTTAATCCTCACAACAGCCCTTGTATAGGTTTCTTTAATAACCTCTTTTTAACAAATGGAGGAAGTTGAGTTTCAGATTAAGTAACTTGCTCAAGGACATGCAAAAAGTAAATGGCAGAGCTGAACCAGAGCCCTGATGTAAGACTCCAAAGTCCTGAAAGTATACCATACCTCCTCTGTAAAGAGTGATTGTATACATAAATCCCCTACTAAGTAAAGAGGTTAATACATGGTTTTATGTCACACATCCACTCAAGTACCATCCCACAGGCAGCCACTGCACTGTGTGTGCTGAAGTTAATATACAGTTTACCTAAGTGCTCATTTTCAAGCAGATAGCTTAGAAAGTTACTTCTTAGCATAGTCAGTCCTCTGGGCTAACACATTTCCACAGACTGGGTAAAGACAGGCAGCATACCACTTGATCAGGATACACCGCATGTGGCCCACCACCTAATTCTGAAAATGGGACCTACCTAGTAACAGGAATAATTCTCATGACGTCTCACCCTAGAAATTGGTCATCCTAGAAATATACAGTCTTCTGGGAAGAGTTATTTTTCACCAGATCATCTTCAATAATTTCTTCTACTAGGCTTTGGTCTGAGTCTATTTTTAGTGCCAACCACTAACTTTATCATCTTGAAAACCACTTGTGGCTTTTCAACACCTGACGGCTGGGACATCGGCAGGCCGCTTGGAATCAGGGGGCTGGATCCACTTTGGGTCTGTTTTCCTTTGACTTCTCAGGATCTTTAGGAATAGAATTCTGGACAACAAGACATACCTCAAGAAGCCAAATCCAATTTCTTTTTCCAAACACGTTCTTTGTTTATACAAAGTCATCGTTTACCACAACTGATTAG
Organism: Hipposideros armiger; assembly: GCF_001890085.2. Lineage (NCBI taxonomy): Eukaryota > Metazoa > Chordata > Mammalia > Chiroptera > Hipposideridae > Hipposideros > Hipposideros armiger. The sequence continues at coordinate 1,027,434 of NW_017731762.1, read as the reverse complement.
ATGGATTTACTTCCATGTGACTATGCATCTCAGCAGCACCCCTGTCTACACTGAGAGTGTAAAATACAAAACTACAAATCAAATCTTCAATGGCACCTAGCTTTTCAGGATCCACGAGAATGAACTATGGGCTACCAAGGCTGAAAATGCTGAAAGGCAAACCTAGCAAGATGAAATTACCTTTTCTAGGCTTTTGGTTCCTTCAAATGAAAGAAACAAATACAGAGGGTGACCCCCAAAAAATGTATACACATTTTAAGAAAAAGAAAAAAACTGTATTAATTGTAATACTCAATATATACCGATAACAAAAGATGAATACAAGTCACGACTGATTTCTGCAATTACAGGAGGTGCTCAAAGTGGTTACCATCAGTGTCCAGACACTTCTGATTACGGCAAACTACTGCTTCAGCATAGATAACATCTCTCAAAATGTGTATACATTTTTTTGGGACTGCCGGTATTTTATTTGAGCTTAGGTTATAATTTCTCTCAACTCCATGTGTTACTTCTATCCTAACTTTACGCCCACTTCTTCAAAATTATTTTACAAAAATTCAACACAGTTTATTTTCTTTTCCACTTTGTAATAATTATCAGAGGAAAGTTATGATGGCATTTATGAATTAAGACCTTCATGTTTTTGTTTCTGTTTTTGTTTTCAGAGTTTCCTGCTTAAATCCCACTGATACTCTAAGCTTTAGGCTAAACTGTGTACTGGTTCATCTCTTTCTTCTACCACTGCTGCTGCTTCCAAAAAAAACACAAGATAGTTTGGAAGATGTTCAAGGATACAAAAATCATTAATAAGGTGCAGAAAAGAGCAACATATTTGGCCCAGAACCAATTAAAAATATTTATGCATATAATAATCTGGAGAAAAATAACAGGCATCTTAAATCACTGAGAAGGTAAAACACTAGATATGGGTTCATAATGAACTATTTCAGGCAGAGCAGGACAAAATTTGTGAACTCAGAAAACAACGTCATGGAGATAAACTTTTTTTTTTTTTAATAACAGAGCCTATAATAGTACACCAAAATTTAAAGAACAGATCTTTTATCTAAAACCAAACCATTATACACTATTAATCTGAGGTTAATGACATAGCCATGACCTATGCTGAGAATAGAGAAATACTATGCTTTAATAGGCAATGTATTTAATTTTTTTTTCCTCTGTGCTATTTTCTTCTCTAAAGTAAAACAGAGCTTAATCTTCACTTGAGTGTTCACTTTTGGTATATTCTCATATTAAGCTTAATAAGGACTATAGAAAAAAAAACATCATTCTAGCTATTCTCCCTCACAGTAATGTCTGAATTAAGCAGATATTGAAATATTTTATCAATTTTTATTCCATCTCCTATCCTTTCTTCCCAACCCCCAACAGTATTTCTATCTTTCCAACTACACAACTAAGGGAAAGGTGAGCAATTTAAAACTTAATTATAATGGCAATATATACTTAACGACTTTCTACCCCTCTGCAACAGGATTTATTGTTAGTAGCAGTACTGATAGTGGTATGAAAATAAGAACATCTATGCCCTACTCCAACTCCCGTTCTAATTCTCAGAGAAGAGCATCATCAATAATTTTTTCAGACATTTTTCATGAAAAAATATAAATATAAATATATATATATATATATTCATTCTTCCATCTTTTTAAATACAAGTAGAAAGATGCCAGACTGAAATACTTGCTTCGCTTTGTAAGTCTTTGAGAGATTTCCATATCAGCATAGACACATCTGTCCCATTCTTTATAACATATAAATTACACTTACGGTTTTACATAATTTTATTTAACCCATCCCATATTAATGGACACTTCAATAATTTCTAATTTTTTACTATTACAGACCATGCCGGACTGAGCACACACATATATGGGTTTCTATAGAATATGTGGAATTGCTGGGTCAAAGACAATAGTTGCAATTTTAATTGCTATAAATTGCCAAATTGTCTTTCAAAGAGGTTGCAACAATTGTCAATCTCAGTTACAATTACTCTGCCTGCTTGCTATTAAACATTTATCCTCCTCCATATTCAGTTATACAACTAAGCTAATGCATATGAATGAATGGAAAGCTACTACCAAGACAATCTGAGTTAAGCACAAACAGATACAATTAAAAAGATATTGCTCTGGAGCAGGCCGAGTGGTGCAGTGGTTAAGAGCTGGCTTGGGATGCCAGAAGGCCCCAGTTCGGATCCCACATGAGGGCCAGTGACACTGCCCTCTACAGCTAAGATGCTGAACAACAGCTCAACCTGGAGCTGGGCTGCCTTGAGTCTCCGGTGATGGTGTAGGCTGCAACCCCTGCTGCAGTGGGTTGCCAATGGGCTACCATGTGTAGCCAGCAGCCAGCGTGAGCGGCCAGCAGCTGCCGTGAGCAGCCATCCAGAAGCAGGAGACTGATCTGCCTCGCCCGGGAAGAGCGCAATGATGGTGCCAACTTGGGCCAGTGAAGCAACATCCTCCACAACTAGAATGAAGAACAAAACGACAGCAACTTATCTGTTCCTCTTCCCCCAATTCCACAGCGCTGTTCCCATCCCCCAATTCCCCAATAAAAAATCTTAAAAAAAAAAAGACATTGCTCTGTTCATTTATTTGTGTATGTGTTGTCTAGCCTCAATAAAATATTCATACGAAACTACTATAAACACCGAGTGATTGTTTTACCCATCAGCTACAATGCTGTTATGAAATCTACATCTAAAAGTTAGAAGGTAGCACAAAGGTCTAAAGTTGAATGAGAGATAGCAACAATTGTTAAATTTAACAAAATTAAAGTTAACTAAAACCCACGGTCAGCCCATAAGCTTCTTGTCCTCTCCTCTTACTAAATTGCAATTTGCTATGTCCATGTCATTATCAAGTACATTCAAAATATACTAACCAGGCTCTATTTTTTTAAAAAATCTGCAATAAATGGATGAGTTCAAGTTCTTTAACATGGCACACAAAGCTCTTTAGAACTCGTCCCAAATCAGCTCTCCAAATGCCTTGTCACTCTTCCATATACCTTCCTCGTTGGTCACAACTATTCACTGGATCTTGAAAATGCCATGTCTTCTAATGCCTCTTTACTCTTAGCCAAATTGATGACTGTGCCAGGATGTAATTCCCTCTTGCCCTGAATGGATCTCCAATTCATCCTTCAAGATCCAGCTTAAGTAAATCCTCTCCTAGAGGCTTACCCCAATTCTCCTAGGCATATTTGAGCACACACCCCTTTACACCTCCATCTCATGGATACAGCATAGTGTCTATTAATTGTGCTTTTCTACTTTGCTATCTAATGTACTACCTGAGGGTAGAGACCGTATTTTGTTCATTTTTGTATTTTCACCTCCCCTTGGCTTCGCACGGTACACATAACTGGTACTTACCAAATGTGAATTTAATGACTGGTGGATGAAGAAATAGCAGTTAGTTTAATTTAAATTTAAGGCATGAGGGTAACTTTTTTCCTTGGTGAAAAATCACAAAACCACCTTTATTAAAAGACAGAGCACAGGAAATTATGTATAGTTAAAAAAAATTGCTCATTCATTCATTCATTCATTCAGCTAATATTCTTTGAGGGTTTGCTATGTGCCAGGTACTCTGCTGACAACTGGAGGCACAGAAGTCAGCATGACCAGGTCCTGCCCACTGAGCTGAGAGTCTAGTGAAAAATCCTCTAACAGGTACGCACACTAAAAAATAAATATTTGTCAGATAAATGTCAGTGTAATGAAAATAAAACAGGGTAATGGGCTAGAGAGCAAACTGAGGCATGTAGGGGGACAGGAAAGTCTAATTAGGGGGCTCAGGGCGGCTTTTCTGAGGAGTTGGCAGGTGACATGAGAAGTGAATGAGAAAAAGCAGCCAGCCATAGCTAGGAAATCACATTCCAGGGAGAGGAGCAGCCTGGCATATTCAAAGAACTAAAAGAATACCAATAAAGATGAAATGTAGTGAACGTGGTGGTTTATGGGGCCAGCCAGCGTAGGGACTGGGATAGGAAGTGGCACAATGATGGTATAGTTGGTGATCAGGTCAGACAGGAAGGCAAGGAACAAATCACAGAGGATGCCGTAGACCATGATACACAAGTTCAGATATTAATTGCAAAGACCATCCACTGGAAGATTTAAAGCAGCAAGGCGATAGGATTTGATTTTATGTTTTTGAAAAAAAATCATTTGGCACCTAAAAATAAAACTGTTCCTATTTTATATGGTAACACTTTCAATGTATTATAACAAGTGATCATATAGACACTTGTATAGAAATTCTTTTAGAGTGGTCTTAAAGTTTCGATGGGTCTGTGAGGCCCACTGAGTATCTCATGAAAACACCTTCTTAGAAAAATTCTCGAACGCACAAAATTTTGCATAAAATGGCTGGATACTCTAAAACTCTTCAAAGACAATGAATCCCAGGCTAAAAATTATTGATTCAGTATCTAATTTTTTGTTAGGATAATAAGAATAATGTGCAGTCAACATTTGTTTCACCTCTTGTGATACCTAAGAGATTATTTCTCAATATAAAGAATGCTGGTATTAGCCAGTTTAGTAAAAACAAATACCCAAAGATCTTTCTTTGTAACATGCCATACCTGAATCCTATTGTTCTACTTCCTCCAAAATGTAAACTTCCAAACCAAGAGTAAAAGAAAAAAAACATCAAAGTAAATCAGTTTAGCCACTCCTTCTCAAACTCATACTCTTCCTTAAATAAGATTTCCAAAGCCATAGAACTAATCAAGAAATTGCAGTTGAGCTGACCAAACAGCTGATTGTTACTTCCCATTTATCTAATCTTAATTATTTTTACGATGTCACATTCTGTTTCATTTATCAACCCTAATTTTCTGCAATGTATAATAAGATATTTTTCAAATGCAACTCATCCATATGCAAAAAAAGTATGTAGCTCAAAACCACACAGAATAACAGAAACAAAGAAACAAGAAAAAAATATTAAAGGAATAAAAAGGTTGAGAAGGAAGTATCAGATAATCTATGGTAGTGTGTGTGTGTGTGTGTGTCTCTGTGTGTGTATGTGTACACAGAAAAGCAAGTTAATAAACTTTAGAGAGCTGTTCATGGATATGCAAAAGACCTCTAAATACTACCAAAGCAATTTGTATTTCACAACTGTTACACCACCTTAAAATGAAACATCATGTTTACTGAATAACTAAGAAATGTATCACAGACTTACACAGCAATTGTGCAAGGGAAATCTACTTGTGTTCTTTTTTCCTGATATAGCAAAAGTGTTGACTGTTATTAGCTACCACAAAAAATACTACTACTGGACTCACATCAGTAATATGACCATCAGAACAGGATCACTAAAGTGCTTCTTTTGCCTGAAAGATCTTTTCTGCAAAAGTTTTTGTAATCATGCCTGTAATGATTCCTCCTTTTGCCTGAGATAGACAATAGATGATAGATAGATAGATAGATGATTGACAGATAGATGATAGATAGATAGATAGATCGATCGATCGATGATAGATAGATAAACAGATAGACACAGATAGTTTTGTTCCATATAAATGTATGTAGAAGAGAAGAGGCCATTTTCCTAGGGCACCTTTCTTGGAAGTATATTACTAATCGCTGCTGAAATGACCATCAGCCCCCTTTCCTGATCACTCATTGTGAGTACCACTTCAGGTTTTGGAGCTAGTGCTTTCATACAGTATTCCACTTATACTATCAGCAATACAGCACCTTGCAGAATTCATCTTGCTGATATTAAGCCTACAGTATTAGCTAAGATCCAACTGTCCTTTGGAAATCTGACCCTTAAAACTCAGAGAAAAGCGATATGTCCCAAAGGATTCCTAGAGAATATCAAACGGTCCTAAATCTAAATTCAAATCCAAGCTGTCCAAATTCCAATACTGTAACAGTTGTACTAATTTTCATGGCTTAACACAGGAAAACATTTTATTCTAAAACTAGCTATTCTGGTTTTCTTTCTCCCTTTCCCTCCCTCCCTCCCTCTCTTCCTTTCCTTCCTTCTTTTCTTTTCTTTCTTTCTTCCCTTCCTTTTTCTAAGAATATTTATCCTATTATTTTCAAACTCAAAAGTGATCTACAATGTGGATGTGTAGTAATAAACTACGTAACTCATATATTTTTAAGATGATTTTAGGATTTTAGGATGTGTCAAGAATTTGGGATTTTTCATGATTCAAATGCAAAGAAACATTCTGATAATCATATCACCAGCAAGATTAAAGTTCATCAAATTACATCACAATCATTCACTAACCACAGACCTGTATCAAAATAAAATTCTCCCACTGTCCCAAATTCTGACATATAGAAACTGTGCACGAGAATAATTTTTCACCTAAGCGTCTCATAATCTATAATACCCAAGTACCTGGAGCTGAAACTCTAGATTGATTTATATTGTAATTTTCCCCTCAGGGAATCTATATTCCTCCATAAAAAAGTAATTTTTAAACATTCAGTTTGGGCAGTTTATATGTTATGAGTATTTTTACCTCACAAGATTACAATAAAATAATATACGCAAAATCATTATATGTTGCAAAGTATAATATAAAATATCACATAATTATTAAATAAACAGATTCCCTTGCTTGTTATGACACCAATGATGTAAGAACATTAAATAAAACAGGAAGGTAGTCACACATTTCTGTTTGTAGACTGAATCTTCATGCCTTTAAGTGACTATCAAATGTTAGGGCCTGGACCTAAAAGAGAAAGAATGAAATATTAATAATACCCCACCTTGTGGGAGCTCGGCATTACTTGACACTACACAGAAACTGACCTTTTTGTCCTTCAGGCTTGCCTACCAGGCCCCATCTTCTATCGCAAAAGCCAAATCATCTGATCCCAAACTAACTGTCAACTGCCTGTGATGGTGGGGAAGCCAGACATCAATCAATCAGGTTTTATCAGACGCTCTCTTCGTTTCTCTGTTGTGCTCATCTTATCATCTGACCCAGTTGTAGCCCTGACTTCAGAAGCTTAAGCAACTTGATGACAAAATATGCGCCTGTTTGTCCAAGATGCACATTGTTAAGAAGTGGGGTGATATTTTTAGCAGCTACCTCATATATTTGCAAATGAACTCTTGAATATTTCAGATTTACACAAGCTCCATGTTGGTCAGTCTCCCCTGCACACGGAGCCTGTTCTTGGCTGTGGGAGGCCCAATAAATGCAAAACGTGCAGGCACACTTAGGTACAAGTCAAATGTCATTGGAAAACGTGGTTAATCATGTCAGTGTGGGCAGAAAGGTTAATCACAATGAGAATTTCAGGATGTCACTTCAAGAAGAGAAAGAAGACCTAATTGAGAAATGTGCACAATACAAATTCAGACAGTTTTATTCCAAATAAATAAAAATAACTCAGAAAATCAAAAGCCGTGTATCTATCCATATTGACTACAGAGTCGTGGAGGGAAAAAAATGTTTAAACCATCAATGCTATTGGCAAATCCACGTCAGATGGCCCACTGCTCTAATGACATACAGAGTATACCCCTGTACATAGCCTAGTTAGGTAAGGAGACTACTGTGACATGGATTATGAATTTGACATTTTTTTGACTTGCAAGTAGATATCTGCTACATAACTTGTATACAAAAGTGACAAGAATAAAATACACACAATGCTGTGTGGGTATAAGTATTCTGTGTTAGCATAAGTAGCTGTTTACTTGCTTAACCTAGACTCTTTTTTTCCTCAGAGGGCAATTAGTTAAAATTTTTAGATTTTCCTAAAAGCAAAACAACAACTTTCATGATGAATATAAGTTTCCATTAACAGGCAATGCCATCCATCTCTCATGAAAATTTTCACCTATATTTTAAAAGGCTTCTAAAAGGACGATTAAAAAAATAAAAGCAGCATAAAATTTAGCCACAGAATTTATTCACATAAATACAAACCTTACTCACCTAAGTGTGGGCTATAAAATACCACAAAGTATTACAGTGATATATTTTGACAAGGATAAAAGTGCACATCATGCAAATTCATTTGAACACAATGAAAAAGTACAAAAATAATTTGTACATCACTCTGAAAGATTCCCACTGAATTCCTAGGGTTTTATATATATAAAAAAATGCCTTTGAACTTCTCAGCACACACTATAAGCAAGGAGGCTCCCAATATATATGGCATTTTACATTTTGGAGTGACTAGACATAGGAAATGAAATAAGCTTCTACTTGTGAAATTAATTTCTTTTTCCTTTTACACTTTAAAAAATCCATTTAAAATTTCTTTAATACCAAATATACTATTAACATCAATCTGAAACAAATTTTTATCATTAAATTATAAATAATCAGATCTTTTTTAACTGAACTGCCTGATAATCTCTAAAACCACTCTTCCAAACTAGATAATCTAAATGTAGTAAACAAGAGGGAAATGAGGAATATTGAGTGTATTTCATTATTATTTGCTATTATTATTTATTATTACTTTTAAAACCACTTAATAATATATTTTTAGCAACTTTTTGCATTAACTTAGAGGAATCTGCTCCTCAACTAAATTTGAAGACTTCTCAATTCATTATTTTTAATCTTCTAGTTCCCAGTTTATTGCAGGCTCACAATAATCTCAAAATATACCACTGAAGCATATTCAAGTCCTTAATGAGTACATCATCAGTTAATACTCCAAAGGAACTAATAAGAAAATTTAAAGTTCCAGATTAATAGGTAATGAAGGACTGATGTTTATTTGTCTCTAACTCTAAATTGTGTAATTAATTCTTCATTCTATTCATATTTAAAGACTTCAGTAAATTTTGTAATAAATAAAAGAATTTTGGAGATTACGGCTGAAAAATCTATGTCAAGTAACTAGCTTAAAAGAAATCTTCCATATACAATATTATATAGATATCAACTGGTTGAAAATTCTCTTTTTTGTCTCAATAAGAGATGCTCAACAAAGTTTTCCAAATGTAGATTAGAGTAATTCATATTTTCAAAAGAATTTATCTAAGAAGGAAATCAACTGAAAGATAACATTAAGATATCTGCAGTAAATGCCCATTTAAAGATCATTTTCATATGCATTTAAAAATTTAAACAAAAAATTAAAATTAGCTTTTTAATAGCCAGCAGCAAAGCTATGTGTTACAGCTTTGGTGTAAGCTATTAAAATTATATATACATATAAATATATACATATATATATACATATATTTGTGGTAGTCTATATATATAAGCTATTATATTATCTATATATGTATTTGTGGTAGTTTATGATAAATCTGACATTCCAAAAACCCAAATCATGTACAAGGAAACATCAGATTAACACAATTCAACAACTTCTAGCAATTCAAATGGGTGTACTTTCACAAATAAATAAAGCTGTCAGTGGCAGATGCCCAGATAAAATGAAGGTCTATTTAATACTAAATATTATACTCACGCCTCTAATAAACATATTCCTTGCTTTTACACCAGTGGGGGTATTACCAGAATATGAAATAATAAATAGCATTGCCTTGCAGATTATATAAAGAGTTGACTTTCAGCTATTACATGAACAATGCTTAGAATGAATAAGCAATTATATAGCATTGGTTACAGCTACCAGGCTCTCGGCGTTCATTTTTAAAGTCTCCAAAACCATAAAATACATATCCAGTTTCCCCACACACAAACATGTAAAGTTTATTTAGTGCCCACAACCTTAAGAGCAGAATATTTCAGACACCATTTCTAAATCCAGTTTTACTCTTTAGCATAACTTTGTAAAAGAATAAGATGAATTTCCAATGATCTGATTTAGAAAAAAAAAATGCTTATTTTAAGTGATCACTGTCACAACAAAATAGCATGTCTTTTATTTCCTGACTTTACCAACTTATGATGTTATCATCTTTGCAAACATTCTTCAATGACATCTATCCTTCCAGTATGTTGTTTTAGGATTTTGCATATTAGCAATGAACATTTGTTAATATTAAAATATTCCCCCAAAAATTTCTTCCTTGGACCTGAATATCCCCAACAACACGCTCTGTCCTCAGACATGGGACTAGTTCTCTCACAGCTATCCTAAGGCAAAACTGATCCTCAAAAGTACTTTCTAAAATAGTGGATATTATAATAATGGACCAGGGAAGAAGGGATGAAAAAGAAAAAAACGAAAGCCTCTTATTTCAATATCAGAAATCTGACCAAAACCAATTCTACCTAGTAATTATCACATATTTATTTTTAGAAGTATTTGTCAAAAGTATAAATTACTAAGGCTTTAAATAATCCTGATTAGACAATTCTTCTCTACCTTTTTGTCATCTCAAAAAGACAGTCTGACAGTAATGGTATGACACCCTCTCAGACGAGCCTCTCGGCATTAATATTTAAATCTTACCTATCCCCTGTGATTGGAATTCAGCCTCTATTCGCAAACAAAAACTAAATCAATGTTCTTAGAGTTCAAACTAGATCCCTAAACAGTTTGCCACTCTCTATGCACAGATAAGATAAACTTTCTTTGACCCAAGAGATGAAGTTGCCATGACGATCAGAGAGTCCACTTTCTATATTGATATTTTGCTGATGTAACAACAAATAGAACCAGATCCTAGTGCCGATAATGGTGATTAATTAATACTAATATTGATCTCTACAAGCAAGAGACAAGGCTATTAACTTGAAGCCTGAAAAGTCAATTGTTACCTGTGGCAGAGATACTAGCAGCTGATTTGGAAGCATAATAAACAAATGTGCTATCTTTATGCTAATACCTTTAAAGAGATAGTTCTTTCTAGAACGCCAAATATTGCCACGTCTCAGCTTATTAATTTAATTGCCTTTCAGCTTTTAAAAATGTAACCTTATTGAATGATACATACTTACCCCTTTATCTGTGGTGGAAACACATTCTCTGGTGACTGAGGTAACGGACTTTTTGCTGCTATTCATTTGGTGAGGGAATGAACTGATGATTTTACACCGTGGTAAGCGCTGAGTTAGACAGGGTTTCAAAAATACCTGCAGTGTTCTTCTGAAATGTTCCTACTAGTCCTTCAAAATTAGGAAAGTATCAAAAACTCCAAGGTAACGTGATTTGGAGGATAAGAGATCCAAAGTTACCATATTCACTCACAGTTTTTAGTGAACAAAGATTGCATTAAAAGTATTCTTGAAAAGTATATTTTATTCTGAGATAAATCTAATTTTAGATTCTTCATGCAATTCAGCCAAAACATCAAAAAACTTCCTCTAAGTAGTATCACTTTATTTAAAACATGAATATATGTTATTCTGAAGGAAAGGTCACTTGGGAAGTTGCTTTGTTGAAAGGTAAAAATAAATTACAGAATGTAGAATGAGTAAAATTAGTTTATTCATTTAAGACCTTTTTAGCAAAAGTTACATATTGAAAAGTGGGAAAGTGATTAAAATGCAAATGACAAGATCATTCTTGATTTGCAATGGTTATAAAAAAGAGCAAAATATTAATATTCGAAATCCATACATCTAGTCTCATACAAATATCACATTTTAGCAAACATATTAGTTTCAATCTTGTTCTCTCAAAACTTCATCCAGCGATAATAACTAATAGCAAAATGGGCTAATTAAAGTTTCATTTTTTTCCTGTTGTTTTTATCATGTGAAGGAAGGCCTAATTAGTCTTTAAATAGTCCTCAAACAGTACAAATAACATGGATGAGAGGCCTTGAATAGCTCATGAACAGGGGAAGTGAGTTATCTTAACTATAACACAAAGTTAAATAACTTAATTTTCACTACTATGTAGGCAAAACATAAATATAGATAAAGCTAGACAATTGACATAATCAATGATTATCTTAATTTATATGCACAATTACTCAGAAACAAATTGATGTACAAATCTTTGCTTTAGGCTTT
>NW_017731762.1:986929-1009895 GCF_001890085.2 Hipposideros armiger | reverse complement strand
AGTATAAAGTACATATTAAAGGAATAATACCCCAAATTTTAGTAGGCATGTGTTGATTTTGCCTGCTAAGCATCCATTCTCTCTTCTTCCGGTAATGATGCTATGATAGCGGAAGAAGGGGAATTGACAAACGAATGGATAGGGAGAGGGAAAAAGGGAAGAGGGAACCCGGAAAGAAGGAAGAGAAGGAGGGAGGGAGAGGCGAGCGAGCCGAGGGGCGAGGGGGCGGAAGGCGCGGGAGGAGGAGCGCGCCGGCTCGCCCCTCCGCCGGGTTTGCAGGGCAGATTCCCGAGCGCCGCCGCCGCCGCTCCGGGCTGCGCAGCTCGCGCTCTGCCGCGGGAGGTGGCGAGGCGCGGGAGGGAGGGGCGCGCCGGGGCTGTGGGGAGGGGAGACTAGTCCATCAGCGAAAGGAGGATTGGCTGCATCTGAAGCCAGTCCGGATGCAAACCAGGGCCCCGGCCTAGGTCGGGTGGGGTGCAGGGGAGCGCGGTGGGGGGTTGGGGGGGTGAGAGGCGTGGGGAGGGCTTGGAAGGAGGCTGCCTCCTGCAGTTGTCACCGCGTCAGCTCTAGGCATATACCGGAGCACCCCTCCTGGCAACTTCTTCCAACAGCCCCCCCTCCGATGGACCCCCAACTCTCTTCTCTCACGCCTCGCCTATCCAGCGAGGCACAAAGAAATCTCAGTCTCCATAAACTTTGTGCTTCCAGTTATGCAGCCCCCTCCCCTAGCCGCCACCCCCGCCTTTCCAGCTTCTTGGCAGGAAGGTTAGGCCACTGGCAAAATCCTCGGCGAGAGCCAGCTGATCACAAATGCCAACTGTGTGTCTTGGGGCCAGTTAAGTCCTCTCATCTGCCCAGGCTCTCAGGAGACCATTTCATTGCTCTCAAGGTTCCCAGGAGACCGCCGTGGACACGGACCATCCCCCCACTTGGCCCGCACAGATGGGATGCTGAGCGGCGTCTTAAAAGTGCTTTCTCACCACGAGTTTTCATTTCAGATTGTAAAAATTCCGAATTTGGAGACAGGCAGATAATTTTCTCACATCAAAAAGGAGGACCATTAGCTAGGTGATTAGCCCTAAGTGGAAAATGAACCATCTCTAATCAGAATACTAACTTTTTGAGGAAGTCTGTGGAAGTTCTGAAGTCCCGCCCCAGCCCCCATGACCTTTAATTCTTTTAGTTCTTCTGCCACAGGGAAGCAGCCAGCGACAAATAAAAGATTTGATCTTGCCATAATTTCCCAAGCAGGTAAGACCCAATAACTATTTTATGGTTCTTTGGCTTTTAAAGTTTTGTTTCATATTCAATTATTGTGTGTGTGTGTGCAGTGTGTCAGGAACTGTAAGCCAACAGAAGAACAAATTTTGAAGTGATTTGCCTAGTTATTATTTCGGCCAAGTTAAGCGGCATGAGGGCTAGGTTAGTTTGCCATAGTTTCATATACACTGAGTATTAAATATATTCTCTGGGGTGGGCTGGAAGGCTCTATCCCAGTGGCAGTTTGACTGGTTGCTTTATGAAATCAGTATTTACTAATAAGCGCCACTGCAGTTAACATGTATCCCCCCATATTGCTGACTTTCCCCCCAGGTTGGGAGATCACCCATTCAGATCTGAAATTGTGCTCCCCTTTGTTTGGTTGACTAGCATTCGTGTGAGCCCCCCCAAACTCCATACTCTAAAAGGGTCTGAGGGTCAGCAGAGCTGGGCTGATTGAGCATAATGCAGGCTGCTCAGTGTGCGGGAGGCATGGTAACCAGGGTCCTTTATAACCCCATCAGGACCTCTTCTGGAAGGTAGAAAGAGTTGTCCTGTTAAAGGTATGGGGAGGAGAATCTTAACACAGAGCTGAAGACCAATTGTGAATTTTATTACATTACCATTAGTACTATTACCATATGAGGTTGTAAGAATACATGGTACTCTGCAGTGGGAAATATACTAAATAACAAAGTCCCTCCCCTGAAGGACCAACAAATTAAAGCCGTAAGTACCAGGAAAAGCAGGGTTATTTGTGTTTGTGTTGTGGCATGAGTCAGTAGACAGAGAAATACAGATTTTTGCCTTCTTAATTTTCGATTCATTACAGTAAAAGCGGTGTGCTTACAATTGGATGTATTATATATTATGGTTTTTAAAGATCTTTCTACAGAACAGGCTGACTTTTTATATCACCCAAAAGGAATGCCCATCGGAATTAAAATATAACAGTTAGTGTTTCTTTTGGCATTTGAAATGGTTAAATATGCAAAGCAAAAAAGAAACAAATAAATCTCAGCTAAATATTCACTTTAAAAGCTGAAAGGAGCAAAATTCAGAGAATGCAAGGCAAGACTGATAACATAACCAGACTTCATTATTAGAACTAGATCTAGTTTATCAAATTTTATAAATATTATAGTCAATATGAATGAATTCAACTAAGGAATACTATTAAATTTTGTGTTTTCTCATCCTTTTTAATGAGAATGTTAATGATATTTAAAGTTCAATTTTTCTTTTTTCTAGTTTAACTCACTAAGGTTATAAAATAGAAAGACAGCAAAACCTATAAGCAATTATCTCTGTCCAAATGGTTATAGCAGCCCCAAACCACAGCTACATGACTATCAAACAATGATTATGAAAACCACAATTGAGTAAAGCATCAGGGAATGATATTGCAAAACCACAGCAACAAATGTGTCTGTGATACTGAAAACCACAATTCACAACTATTGATAATACCCTGTGTATCGCAAATTACTATTTAACTATAAATGTGAAAATATATAAGTAACAGCACAAAATAATTTCTCATTTACTTAAAAATGAATTATTCATTTTCTAGACTCACTGATTTCATCTCCATATAATGGTTCATTTTGAAAAGTTTCTGCTTTCAAAGACAGAATCATTTTAAATCATATATGTAAGTTACTTCAGAAGCAGAAAATATACAACTTTTAATAATATTTCCTCAAATGTGAAAAGAATTGATCTGAAACCAGCCTGAAATAAAGAAACATCTACCTCAATTTGGCTTTCTTCATAAAGTTCTTTGGGAGTGAAAAGGGATGTGAGTGGAAACTGTTTATGGAAAATAAAAAGCTTGAAGTATTCTATTACAACCTCAATGAGATTATAATTGTATATTCTTAGCTAGAAAACATACATCAGACAATAAAATAATATGCCAGTACCAAAACTACTTTAATATGTAAATCAAATGTTTATTTACAAATGAATAAAACAATATTGTTTGCAAGTTTATAGGGTTGCCAGGTTTAGAAAATTAAAATACAGGATGCCCAGTTAAATTTGAATTTCAAATAAACAATAATTTTTTAGTATAAGTATGTTCCATGCAATAGTTGGTACATAGTTATCCTAAAAAAATAATTGTTGCTTATCTGAAATTCAAATTTAACTGGGCATCCTGTATTTTACCTGGCAAACCTACAAATTTAACATTTTAACGTTTTCACAAATTTATGATTGTTTATAATATTGCTTATAGAAAAAGGCAGAGAAACCCTAAGGGCTTCCTACAGACACAGATATATTTAATTCTTGAACATCATATTATTTAGGGAAGGCAAGATAGAAGGAATATACATTTCTATACAAAAATTCTTCATTTGGCACAGTACCGAAATGTGCTCTCAGTGTAAATGGATTGCATTCATGTAAGTCTTACTCTTGGATTTGGTTTTAAAATGTGTTTTTTCCCTCCAAGGGATCAACAAATTGATAAAGCGACCTCCCAGGCCTCATCTTATTAGGCAGCAAGCTGCCTTCTTTATTATGGGAGTAAACAATATTCAAGAGCTTCAGAAAGACTTAATTTTTTGCCCTTGTATCCTCACCAGAAATTGAATACAGTTTATCTGCCTTGATTTAAGATTGTGACATGGAATTGAATGAGAATGCAGTATGAAAATAATGTTTAGAATTTGTGTATCTTTATAATTTCAGCAGTTTAAAACTAAAAATCAACAAATTCATCTAAATGGCATTCCTACATTTTAACTATGAAAAGGACTATCTGTTTGCTTGCAAGGGAGCCAAGGGCTTTGAAAACATTCAGTCAATCTAGATTGGAGGTTTAACTTGAGCTTCATGGAGACTGTCAATTCCTCAAAAGAAGTATGTCTGCACCAAAAATTTTCTAAAAAGGAGTTCTATTAAATTCATCAGAGTTTCGAAATTATCTGTGGAAAAAAATCTGTAAACCAGTGTGGGTTAAGAATGACTGTTTTCTGTAGGTGTAAATTTTTATGATATACTGGTAATCGAAGTGTGAATGGTTCAAGTTTTTACTCTTTGCAATCATCCTTTATGTCCCAATTACTATTACTTTGATAGAGGAGAGTCATGTGATGAACTCAATTACCCCCCTCCCAAAAAAAAGTTTTTTGTTGCTAAGTCTGTATCATGCATAACACACCTCCAAGTATAAAGTACATATTAAAGGAATAATACCCCAAATTTTAGTAGGCATGTGTTGATTTTGCCTGCTAAGCATCCATTCTCTCTTCTTCCGGTAATGATGCTATGATAGCTTTTGAAGAACTACTTCTCCTCGCTCACTGTTTGGTCATGTGATGGTAGTGTGGCCTTTCTCAAGCCCCCATTCCTGACCAATCAGAATATTCCAGGTGTTTGTCCACTGTGATTGGCTCAATGGCCCAAATTGTTTCTGCAAGAGTCAGCCCTGGAACTTTTTCCTAAAACCACTGAGGAAAAGGTGCTGTTTTTCTGCTGTAGTTGCTACACCAGGAGAATGCAAACAGGATATTGCTGTTGGCCATCTTGTTGGAAGAATCTGTCAAGAGTGATGCCAACCCAGAGGATGCATTTTGTCTTATCTCGTCTCAGAATCTGATTTTTGGGAAATCCAAATGAAGACACCCATCATCATTCCAATATTACTCAGTGCTGGATCCATCAACATTATTCATGCGTCTGCATAAACGTTAGGATCTTGGTCATTTCTATGATATTTTATCTTCATCTTTTTGACCAGGTTAATCCCTATGCATCTTGGTAGACTTAGTATAGATGTCATTTTTCCCTGGAAGAAATCACTGACCTCTCAAGTTTAAGTGAGATACCTCTTCTCAGTTGCTTTCATAACACCCTTTTTGTCTGTGTAATATCACTTATTGCATTATATTGGCAATTTTGGTACATATAAATTAAATCCTCAACAGCCCCCTCCCTGCCCCCGTACACCTATTAAGATAGTAAGGTTTCTGCAGGCAAGAAACATGTCTGTCTTTTTCAGAATTACATCCCCAGTGCCGGACACATAGAAAATCCTAACATAAATTGAAAGAAAAATAAGTTTGGTGTTATTCCGTGTTATCCGGGGACTTTCCTAGCATTCTTAATCCTCATCCACATAGGCACAGGTACAGGGGATGACAGTCATGTTTGTACACATGACTCTATGCTCCTGGTGGTGGCTACTTGGACCAAGGGGAGTACGTGACTCAAATATGACCAATCAAATTACTCCCATAGGAACGTAGAGTAAGTATCAAGAGTTCCATCGTTACATGAGCTGGTCTCTTGAATTAAGGAGAAGGAAAACCTCTTCGTTATGGCATGGTTATCACTGTGTGCACAGAGGAACAGTGATAGTTTGTCAGTAGAGAGAAAGAAATAAAGCAAATATACTGAAATAAGTAGAGATGGGGACATGAAATGGTATTCCACATCCTGTTCCAGCTCCTTCATGAGCTGTAGCAGCACTTCTGCCCTCGAAGGCACTGAGATGGTTGTGTCTCCTCAAAATAAATCCCTCCCCAACTTTCTTTTTCAGATTATGTTTGGCCTTAATCAGCATTAGTTGATTCCTGTTGCAGTCAAGCCAAAAGACTAAACTAAGACAAAACTGAGCAATCTGTGACTGCAGTTTGCTTGATTGAATATTTGAATATTTAGACATATCAGTTTAACTGAACTTTCTACTTTCCTCCAGAAAAATTATATAAAAGCACTATGTTAGTCTGGGTTTTTCTGAGAAACAGAACCAATTGTGTGTGGGGGGAGGAGGGGGGGCAGTATTAATTATAGGGAATTGACTCACACAGTTACAGCGGCTAAGTCCCCAAGATCTTCGATTGACAAACTGGAGAGCCAGGAGAGCTGATGGTACATGTCCCCAGTGTGAGTGGAATTCGGAAGGCAGGAGAAGACCGACGTAAGGGAATTTTCACTTACTCTGTCTTTTTTATTCTCATTTCGCCTGCAGTGGATTAGATGATGCCCACCCACATTGGTGAGAGCAATCTGCTTTACTCAGTTTACCAATTTAAATGTTAGTTTCATCCAAAAACACCCTCACAGACACACCCAGACTGTTCCATCAAATGCCTGGGCAACTCATGGCCCAGTCAAGCTGACACATAAAATTAACCATCATAACCACTTTTGATGATCTTTTTTTGTTTGTTCTTTTTTCCCCTGAGCAACCCTGAAATGGCCAAGATCTCTTATGAATATTAAATGGGTAAAACTCCAATTTTAGCACAAATAAGTAAGGATGTTGTCAATTACTGATTTTGGACATTCACTTCATTCAGAGGTAACTCTTAGGAAAAAAAAAAAGTGTTAGCATTTTCAAATTCAGAGTTCCTCAAGGGCGTAGTGATTCATTGACACGCACATCTAACCCTTCTGATTACATATAGTCTGGCCCCAGATGTTGAATTTTACTTTCAACTTTACTCTGCCACATTTGAATAACCATCTAACAGATTACCTTGCACATAAATTTTATGAATGTTGTTATAATTTGCATGAATAATGTTTATACTTCAGTGGTAGATTTTATTTTCCAACCTATAACTTTTGGCATAAATTTCTAAATGCCAAAGAAGAAATTAAACAGCTTTTTGGAAACACTTCTATGTGTATAGTCTTAATCAAATTACTTATCTTTGCTTTTATCTACTAGCCAAAGTATATTAAGATAATGCATTAGTAGTGAATTTAGATGAACTGAAGATGTAGGACTCTGAATAACCATGCTAGGGCATACTGATAATAGAATCATCTAAAAGTAGCTGAAAAGGATAATCATATCACTTTTATAATGTAACATAATGAAAATTAAATTGTATGATCAATATACTCCTTTAAAAATATTTTTTATTTTTATTAAACAAATAGATGTACATAGATCTAAAGGTCAAATAGATTTTCAAGGCTTATAATGAAAATTAGCAGTTTCTTCTCCCACTCAACATACAATGACAATTCCTGCTCCCAGAAGTATAATTATTGTCAAATCTTTTTTAGCTGATTCTCTTGATGTTAACCTCATGTTTCTAAAAACATGCTTTACTACTTTAAAAAAAATTATTAGTTATTAATGACTACACTATCTACTTAAAATATGAGGATGTAACAGCTTTATACACCCCTAATACACATTTTATTCAAATTTTTGGTTACATGAAAAGTTTATATTTGTATTAACAATCAATGTAGGGTATGACAATTCATTTTCTTTGGATCTGTTTATTTATCCTTAGTTAATAATTACTTTCTTTGCTATTTTTCTCAGTTTTCTATGAACTATTACCATTGTATCTCCCAAATCCTTTGCCAAAGTAATATGGTCAAGTACATCATTACGTCAGCACATTCAAAGACACCAGATAATCTAGCAGGTCGTTGTTTTTACCCCCAAGTGGGTGTCTTTCTTGGAGCCTTCCATCCTTCTGCTCCACCCTAGACTAATTGCTTTCCTTTAGTCTAGAGTGAAAATTTCTTTTTCATCACCATCCTAAGAATTTCCTTAATTTTGTTCTCTATTAGATTCTAGTTTTCCTGAATACTGTATATTGTGTAATACTGTGTCTTCCTCTTTCATGGTTTACTACCCCCTTTGATTTTTGTTCTCTCTCTCTCTGTGTCTCTCTGTCTCTATCTCTGTCTCTCATTGCTTCCTGAGAAAAAATATATATACAAGGAATTTTTTTTTTTTTTAAATTTGGCAAGACTGAAACTCTATTCTGCTCTCATATGTGGTATATAATTTGGGAGGGTGCAGAATTCAAGGGTGCAAATTATTTTCCCTGATTTTTTTTCTTTTTTCCCCCAGTTTTATTGTGATATAATTCACATCTAAAATTATGTAAATTTAAGAAGGACCACGTGAGGATTTGATACACTTATATATTGATTGCCAAATGATTACCACCATAGGATTAGTTAACACCTCCATCACCTCACATAATTACCTTTTGTGTGTATTTGTGTGGTGAGAACATTTGAGATTTACTCTGTTAGCAACTTTCAAGTATATAATAGCCTCCCCTTTTTTGCTGGGGACACATTCCAAGACCCCAAGTGGATGTCGGAAACTGCAGATAATACTGACCCTACATACACTGGTTTTTTTCCAATGCATACATACTTATGATGAAATTGAATTTAGAAATTAGTCATAGTAAGACATTAACAAATAGAAATAGGATAATGATAATAATAAAATAAGGGTTACTTGAACACAGACACTGTGATACCACATCAGTTGATTTGATAACAGAGACTACTACTAAGTAATTTTGCTGTGCAGAAGCTTTTTAGTTTCATGTAGTCCAACTTACATATTTTTGCTTTTGTTACTTGTGCTTTTGGTGTCAATCCAAAAAAATCATTGTGAAGAGCATTGTCAAGGAGTTTTTTCTCTATATTTTTCCTGGTAATTTCACTATTTCAGGTATTACTGTATTTCCCCATGTATAACATGCACCTTAATTTTGGGGCCTGAAATTTTTTTTAAAAATGTATTACATAAAGTTATTGAACTCAAGTTTTATTCATCATAAAAAAGCGAAATTCAAAAAAAGCGGGAAATGCAAGTAAAAAAAAACTACAACCACTGTATAAGACGCACCCAGTTTTTAGGCCCCAAATTTTTTGAAAAAAGGTGTGTCTTATACATGGAGAAATACGGTATGTTTTAAGTCTATATGTAATCCATTTCAAATTAATTTTTGTGAGTAGTATAAGATACTTTTGCATGTGAGTATACCAACACTATTTATGGAAGAGGCTATTCTTTCCCCATTGAATATACTTGGCTCCTTTGTCAAATATTAGTTGACCCTATATGTAAGAATTAATTTATGGGCTCTAGATTCTGTTCTATTGCTCTTTGTGTCTGTTTTTATGCCAGCACCACACTGTTTTAATTATTAAAGCTTTGTAATATAGTTTGGAATCAGGAGGTGTGATGTTTTCAGCTTTATTCTTCTTTGGCTCTGTGGAATCTGCTGTGGTTCCATATGAATTTTAGAATTATTTTTTCTATTTCTGTGAAAAATACCATTGGAATTTTGATAGGAATTAAATTGACTCTTTAAATGGCTTTGAATAGTATGGGTATTTTAAAATACTAATTCCTACAATTCATAAACATGGGATAGTTTTCCATTTATTTGTTTCTTCTTCAATTTCTTTCATCAATATTTTATACTTTTCAGTGTACGGATATTTTACCTCCTTGGTTAAATTTATTCCTAAGTATTTTACTGGTTTTGATGCTATTGTAAATGGGATTATTTTCTTATTTGCTTTTACATACATATAGTTTATTTTTAGTGTATAGAAAGACAACTGATTTTTGTACATTGATTTTTTTTTTATATATATACTGCAACTTTACTGAATCCATTTATTAGTTCCAATAGTTTTTGGTGAAACCCTTAGGATTTTCTAAATATAAGATTATATCATTTGCAAACAGAAACAATTTTTCTTCTTCCTTTCTGATTTGGATGCCTTTTATTATTATTATTATTATTATTATTATTATTATTATTACTGTTATTTGATTAATTACCTTGGCTAGGACTTTCAATAGTATGTCAAATAGGCGTGGTGACAGTGAGCACCCTTGTTTTGTTCCTGATCATGGAGGAAATCTTTCAGCCTTTCACCAATGAGTTAATGTTAGCTATGGACTTGTCATATATGGCCTTTATTATGTTGAGATTCATTAATTCTGTGTTCAAATTGTTGTGTTTTTATCGTGATCAGATGTTGAATTTTGTCACATGCTTTTTCTACATCTATTGAGATGATCATATGATTTTTGTCTTTCATTTCGTGTGGTTTATGTGGTGTATCACATTTATTACTTTGTGTATATTGAACCATCCTTGAATCATAGGAATAAATTGCACTTAACCATGGTGTATGTTCTTTTTAATGAGTTGTTGAATTTGGTTTGCTAATATATTGTTGAGAATTTTTGCATCATATTCATCAGGGATATTGGCCTCTAGTTTTCTTTTCTTATAATGTTTGTATATGGCTTTGTGTCAGGGTAATGCTGGCCTTGTAAAGTAGGTTTGGAAGTGTTGCCTTCTCTTCAATTTTTTGGAGTAGTTCAGGAAGAATTGGCATTACTTCTTCAAATATTCAGTAGAATTCACCAGTGAAACCATCTGGTCCTGGGGTGTTTTTTTTTGCCCACAGATTTTTTATCAATTCAAACTTCTTACTAGTAAATGCTCTGTTCATATTTTCATTTTCTTCATCATTTAGTCTTGGTAGGTTGTATGTTTCTAAGAATTTATCCATTACATTTAGATTCATTCAATTTGTTGACATATAATTGTTCACAGTAGTTTCTTATAATCTTTTAAATTTCTGTGGTGTCAGTTATAATGTCTCTTTCATTTCTGATTTTATTTCAGTCTTCTTTTTTTCTTAGTCTAGCTAAATTTGTCAATTTTGTTTATCTTTTCAAAAATCAATTCATATTTCATTGATTTTCTATTCTCTACTTTGTTGATTTCTTCTCTAGTCCTTATTATTGTCTTCCTCATGCTAACTTTGTACTTAGTTTGTTCTTTTTTCTCAAGTTCCTTGAGGTGTAAAGTTAAGTATTTTCTTTGAGATTTTTCCTCTTGTTAATGTAGGAGCTTAGCACTACAAACTTTCCTCTTCTTACTGCTTTTGCTGCATCCATAAGTTTTGATGTGTTAAATTTCCATTTTTCATTTGTTTCAAGATATTTGATTTCCCCTTTGATTTCTTTCTTTACCCATTGGTTCTTCAGAAGTGTGTTATTTAATTTACACAACACTGCAAATTTTCCAGTTTTTCTATTGTTATTTCTACTTCCATTCCATTGTGGTCAGAAAAGATACTTGGTTTGCTTTCAGTCTTCCTAAATTTTCTAAGACTTGTTTTGTGGCCTAACATATGATTTATTCTGGAGAAAGTTTTGTGTATACTTGAGAAGAATGAGTACTTTGCTGATGTTAGAAAGAATAGTCCATATATGTCTGTTAAATCCATTTCATCTGAAATATATTTCTAGTTCAACTTCTTATTGATGTTCTGTCTGGATAATGTATCCATTGTTGAAAGTGGGTATTTGATGTCCTCTATCATTCTACTATTATTGTTTGTTGTCTATTTCTAATTTCAGATCTGTTAGTATTGCTTAGTATATTTAGGTCCTTCAATGTTGGGTAACTATGTATTTATGATTGTTATATCCTTTTGATGAATTGACCCCTTTGTCATTACATATGACCTTCTTTGTCTCTTGTTACAATTTTTAACTTAAAGTCTTTTTCGTCTTATGTAAGTATAACTACCTCTGTTCTCTTTGGGTTTCCACTAGCATGAAATACCTTTTTCCATTCCTTCACTTTGAACCTATGTGGGCCCTTAAAACTGAAGTGAATCTTTTTTGTAGGCAGTTTATAGTTGTTGTTGTTGCTTTTAAATCCATTCAACCACTCTATGCCTTTTCATTGGAGAATTAACCCATTTACATTTAGAGTAATTATTGATAAGTAAGGATTTACTAATGCCATCTTGTTAATGTTTTCAGGCTTTTTTCTTTTCTTTTTTTTCCCTTCCCCTTGTTCATTTCTTCCCCTTCTTGCAGTCTTTTTTTGTTAATTGATGATTTTCTATAGTGGTGTGCTTTGATTTCCTTCTTTATCTTTTGTGTATCTACTGTAGGTTTTTGCTTTGTGGTTACCATGAAGTTTACATAAAGCATTTCATAGATATAACAGTCTAGTTTAGTTATTAGCAACTTAACTTTGATTGTATACAAAAATCTACTTTTTTACTCTCTCTCTTTATATTTTAATATATATTGTGTATTCATTAACAAATTATCATATGTATTGTTGCTTTTAGTGTTTGTATCCTTTAGCCTTATTAGTAGAGTTAAATAGTTAAACAGTACCATGTACAGTATTAGATTATTCTGAATTTGACTATATACTTACCTTGACCAGTATTTGTATATTTTTATGTTTTCATGTTAATAATCAGTGTCCTTTTATTTAAAATTTTAAAAATCATCTCGCTGTCTCCTGGCCTGTATAGATTCTGCTAAGAAATTTTATGATAGCCTAATGGGGTGTTTTTGGTAAGTGATAAAGTTCTTTTCTTGCATTTAGGATTTTTCACATTGTTTTTCATTTTTGACAGCTTTATTATAATTACCTTGGAGAATGTATTTTTCAGTTGAATTTTTTTCGGGGATATGTGAGCTTCATGAATATGAATAGCTAAATCTCTCTCCAGATTTGAAAAGTTTTTGGCCATTATATTTAAAAATAAGTTTTCTGCTTCTTCCTCCGTCTTTTCTCCTTTTTGAACTCCACTAATTCACAAATTGATTCTTTTCATGGTATCCTATGGGTCACATAAGCTTTTTAAAATTCTTTTTCATTAGTTTTCCTTTTTCTCTGAATGGATAATTTTAAAGGTTCTGTCTTCTATTTCTTAATTCTTTCTTCTGCTTTGTCCATTTTGTTGTTGAAGCTTTCTATTACACTTTTCATTTCAATCATTGTATTCTTCACCTCAGAATTTTTATTTGGTTCTTTTTTATGATTTCTATCTTTTTATTAAACCTTTCATTTTGTGAATTGTTTTCCTGATTTCATTGAATTCTCTTTCTGTGTTATATTTTAGCTCATTGAGCTATCTTCAAACAGCTATTTTGAATTCTTTGTTGGGTAATTTACAGATTTTCCTGTCACTGGGGTCAATTACTAGAAGATTGTTGTGATCATTTTGAGGTGTCATGTTTCTTTGATTGTTCGTGTTCCTTGAAGTCTTGAATGGCTGTCTTCACTTTTTAAGTATCAGTCACCTTCTTCTTCTTCCAATCATTACTGACTGACTTTGGAAAAGAATTAACCTTCTTTCAGCTCTCCTAGGGTTCTGATGCTTTCTCTAAGTCTTTGGACGCACTTGCTCCATACTTCTTGCTCCCTCTTGTGGCAGAATTCTTGAGCTTCTATGCTTTCTCTCCAACCTGCTACCTAGGCAGGCAGATTACTGACAGCCTCCCTTTTGCTTTCTCAACGGTGATGTTAAATGCTCAAGTTTGTGGACTCTCCCTGGCCCACAGATTCAGTCCAGCATTCTGCACATGCTTACTAGCTATCTGCCAAAGCTTGCTTTTGTTACTGTCAGGAATATATACAGGGAGCTGACCATAAGGTGGAGAAGTATGTGTGTGCTGTGCACAGCATGCTGTGGGCCGGCTGTGGGGATCCGTGGGTGAGGATCTGTCCCTTTGGTAACTTTTGAGTCCTGTCTGCTGTTCTCCCAGCCACTTATGCGCCCCCAACCCCCACCCCAAGTCACACAGCTCATGACTCAGTATTCTGGAGAGAGAAGCATGCCTCTGGCAGCATTGCACACTGCTCGGGAAGCCGGGCACTCACTCACTCTCACTTTATGGGAAAAAAATCACAGGCTGAGAAGGGCTCTCGTCACTGAGCTCTGCCACCTTGAGAGAGGGGTGATGTGCGTAAAGTCAAGTTGTTTCTCTCACTTTTTTCAATTTGCCCAATCTTGGATTTTTTTGCTCTAATCGTGTGCTGTTAATTTCTTCACTGGACTCCTGGACTTCCACAAAGGCTCTCTTATCCATGTATGATTACCTAACTCAGTGTTGCCCTGTGCTCCAGGGCCATGATCGGAAGAGCCTGAAGCCAGTCTATGGGCCACTTCAGAATCCACAGCCGGGACCACGGTCCTTTTGCCTATTACCCAATGCATGGGTGAACACTGCTCCTCCTGGGCCTGTTGGCACGTGGTGCTAGGTCACACAGCATCCACAAAGGCACTCTTTCTGTGGATAGATGCCAAATTGTTATCTATGGGGGGATGTGGCAAGGGATATCTTCTTCAACCATCTTGCTGATGTCACTCGCCTCCCTCAATGTTTAACCACAGTGTTTCACTGACTTCTGTTTCCACTGCTGTTCTGAGAAGTCTGACACCATCCTGTTTCCTTATCCACAGAATGCTGCCTGCTTCCATCCCCCAGTCCTACCCTGGAAGTTTTCTGGATCTGTCTTTTCCTTCAGTGTTTTGAAATTTCATAATGTGAAAATATTGGTATGTTGCCCGATCTCCCCATTTACTGAGCTGGGCACCTGTTGAGCCATTTCAGTCTAGAAACTTGTGGCCTGCCATCTTTTGAGGAATTTCCTTGTATTCTTTCTTTCTGTGGAATTATTTACTTGGGCCTCCTGGAATGTACACTACTGTCTTATTATCTATTCTTTTCCTCTTTCTCTACCTCTTTGGCCACTTTTGTTATTTTCTGGAAAATTTCTTTGGTTTTGTCTTCCAATCTTCATTGCACTTTTTATTTATATGATCATATTTTAATTTTAGACTTCTTTTTTGGATTTCTAAAGAGTTCTTTTTTGGCATCCTATTCTCATTTCTCCTCCTATCTCTTTGAGGCCAGTAATTATAGGTTTTCTTTTTGAAGATTTCTTTATAGTTTCCAATTTTCTTTTTGCTCAGTGCTTCTTCATTGTTGTCTATACTATTTAGTACTCATCTTTCATGTTAGAATTTTCCCGTACATATTTGGTTGTTCTTGGTTTTCTGTTTTCTAATATCACCAAAACACTAAAAACCTTATTGGAAGTTTGTGTGTATGGATAGAGTGGTATTTGGGAAGTGCTTCTCAAATGGTGGGTTTTGGGTGATGGGTAGGCACCTTGCGGCTGGGGGTCTCTGTCTATACCTCTATTTATCTATCTCTTGGGTTCAACACCTTCCCCAGAGAGAAGTCCTCCATTACTCAGTCAGGGAAGGAGTTGTATTATCTGTCTCTTCAGTGTGCAGACTTTAATCTCTTCTTTCAGGATGATGTTTCCACCTTCATTTAATATCACTGAATACAAAATTCCTCTGGGTTTAACCTCTAAAGAATAAGTCTCAGTCTTCAGTCAGGTATGGTGAACTTGACACATTAACAACTGACAGTGTGGTATGGGAGGAAATTTGGGGGTATCATTGATTCCTACATGGACTTTGCACCAATCATTGTATTTCCATTCCCACCTGCATCCCACTTTCAAGTATACCTGTTATTTGTATCCCAAACTTTTTCTGTTTTTTTTTTCACTCACATGTTTCTGACCTATATCTTTACATAGCCTCCTCAGAAGGTGTACATATGAAACTCCTGAATTCTTTAGGTTTGTGAAAATTTCTTTATTTTGCTCTCATCCTTTGTTGATAGTTTAGCTGGGAATATAAGTCTAGGTTTAAAAATTATATTTTTTCCCCTGATAAATTTGACAAAGCATCACTCTCCTTCTCCTAGCACTCAGTATTGCTGATTGAAAGTCTGATACAAGTCAGAAAACTTTGTATGTCATCTCCTCTTTGCTTTGTGGATGGTTTTATTATTTTCCCATTAACTTTCTGTTCTGGAATTTTATACTTATATACTATTGAATATTATGAATTTTAACCCAGAGGTAATCTCTCCTCTAAAACCCCCAACAGAAGCCTGGTTTCATTCAGATAACTGCCCTTCCTCCACACAGCCTTGTGGTTCAAGTAAATTTGCTTCATTTCTACTCTAGGAATGATCGCTAATTAATTCTAATCTTGTAATATGATCTCATCCTCTTTGTTAGTGATTGTTTTAGTAATAAACAAGGGACCCAATTCTGGGCAGGGGGAGAGTCACTAGAGGTTTTAGGGGGAGTCCTTTATTGCTGTTAAGAGAGAATTATGGAAAGCCTATTTCTCTCCTTCTGGAAATACATGGAAGAATATTGCATCACTTGTTTCTGTCATCCATTTTTGATAATGAGGAAAGCTATCTCTAAAACAAAGCCAACCCACAGAGAAGTCGAATAGCAAAGAGAATAGTGTTCCAATAAAGCTGAAGCCTGATCATACTAGGTTTGGGTTTTAGACTGATGATACTAGGCTTCACTGCTTTACTTTTAGACTTTCTGTTATATGAGTCAATAAGATTTCTTATTGTCTAAGACAGTTTTGCTGTTGTTGTTGTTGGTACTCAACGCTCGAAGTGTCTTAACTGATACTCAGTTGTAGAAAAGTATTTTATCTTTCATTCTTGAGTCACGTGAACTGAGGAGGAGTGGGAAATATGGATGGGAAATAGGATTATCACCCTGTGGTGTAGTTTAGTAGTCACGCTTTCAGTTTAACTGACAGCATCACTTCCATCCTCTTTGTACCTGCTATTCTAAATCGTGTGCCTCTTTTAGGTGTGTCATATACACAAAGTAATATTATCATGGTATCTTGGGTTCAAATCTTGGCTCTGCCACTTCTTAGCTAGGTAATCTTTTGCTTGTTATTAAAGGTCTGTGTGTTTCAGTTTACTCATATTAAAAATGGAAATATAATGGTGTCTACTACAATGGGTAGTTGTATTAAACACATTATTATATGTAAAGTGCTTGGCATGTAGAAAGTACTGTTTAATTGTTGGCTATTAACAAATTACTCTAAATCTTTTCTCCTCTTCTTTTTTAGCAACAGAACCCTAATCTTTTTCAAGATGTTCTGTCAGACATACTAATTTCCTGAGATTACCTTCCAGCTAGATTTGGATGTGTAATGCAATTCAGACCAATAAAATACAAGCATAAATCTACTGGATGAGGCTTCAAAAGAAATAAAATGCTTTTGCTTAAAAGCCAGAATGTATCTTTTCTTTTTGGCCCACCCCCTTGGTCATATCTAAATTGGGACATGATGCTTGGATGTAAAAGAGCCATCTTGCAATCATAAGAACAAAATCTACACACTTGGAAACATAGTTGGAAAGGAGAAGGAGCCAGTTTTGATGACTTCCTCTAGGAGTATGTCAGCCCTGAACTGCCTCTGGAATTCTTACTCTGTGAGGAGAAAAAACACCTGTTTTGTTAAACACTGTGTTTAGGTTTCTGTTACATACAGCCAAAGGCAATCCTAACTGCTACCCAAGGGAACTTCTGGGTAAGGCGGTCCTCTCTCATTGCCTTTCGACATCTTTGTTTTAAGAAGGTTATTTTCTGACTCTGCTCTATATTTCAATAGATTTCCATCCTCTTTTCACATTTTAGAAATTGTTGAGTTATCTACAAATAATTTCAGTGACTTCTTCCCATCCTCCTTACCTTTAAGGCTTACTCCTTTTCTATCCATATATTTTCTTCTCTGGAGGAAAGGGAAATAACAGTAATACTTATCCGAGAGACTATGAACTTTAATGCTTTCAGGTGACATGGGCAATGTAAAAAAAGTGAAATATCCAGATGCAAGTTATAGGGATTGGTGAAAACTGTGGAGACATGGAAAGTATATGTCCCTATTAAACACGTTTTAATACAATTAAAGTAAATATTGTACCACTCAAAGAATATAGACATGTAGACCCAATCTGACTACACAGGCTGCAATTCTGAAAATTCTGATTTAAAGACATATATAGACATGAAATAACTCTCATACTTACTGAACTGCAGTGCATGTTCTCACCAAAACACCATCAGCAGCAACAAAGCAATATACAATTAAGGCCTTTAAAAATTAGCAAAAACACTTTCACTTGTTTTCTTCTATAGTTTTTCCCTTTTTTAGTTTTTGGCTGATACAGAAGTTAATGATGCAGTAACTCTAATATTACACCCAATTGGCAAAACAAACAAAAATCCTCTCTGTGGGGGTTGCTATGTCTTGGAAGAAAACCAACTGTTGGCAATCATGTAAGACAGCAAAATACGTATTTCTCATCCCCATCCCTACTCAGTTTCTATAATCTTCTTGACTTCCTGTAAAACTGTACCTGAAGGGAACCAACCAGAGATTGGCCTATGCCATTCCCATTTCGTACAGAGGTGAGTGGATCGCCATGGCAGTAAAGGCCAGCTGTGGTTGGATCGGTCAATTCTTTGGCCCTACACACTTACATCTGCAAAGGCAGAAGTTTTGTCAGCAATGAAACTGAGGTTCAGAATGGAAAAGTGTACTTCTTAAGCTCATACAGTAACAGGAGAAGCTGGAATTCTGTCCGTGCACTGGTGGGGTTCTCCTGATGCCATTCACACATCCTCAACAATGAACAGTTAAGAAATCTGGACTCTTACTAAACAAATGGACAGTGGACTGGACTGATGATCAGGAAACCAAGATTCTAGTTTAGACTCATCAGGTTTGAAAATTTTATTGATTATTTAGCCTCAATGTTGACACTGGTAATCATTAATTTTTTTTCAGCTTCTAAATTCAATGCCTCTGTAATGCTAGTTTTAAGCACTATATCTTAGACTGTGAATTTCTACACAGTAGGAACTTTTTCTAACTATTTGATTTCTGTAGTACTTACACACCAAAGCAGATCTTGAAAATGTTCCTGATGTTGACAATCTGACAACTTTTAAATATATTTTCTTTATTATCTTTTCATCTCTAATATGAAGAACTCTACAAGAAAAACTCCAACAATCATGTCTTTGGAACAAGTTTCATTGAGAAATCCCAACCCAGATGTCTGGATAAAGAGAACATGTGTCATGTTTTTGGCAGTTGTGGGAAGCTCTAGGGTAATTTAGTACAGAGTATTGCCTTAGGGTTTTCATAAGGTAGATGCTTATTAGAACATTTGGCAGAAGGATATTTTCAAATATTTAGGGTCAGTAGGAAATTTAGTTCATGACTTCAGACTAGGAGGTTTTGTACATATTACTACAAAATTCCATATAAATATTCCTTTGGTAACATGAAACTTGAATTTTCAAAGATAAAAATAGATATGACCGATAATAGTTTGTGTTTCAACTATATTCTAAAACCAGTTTTTGACTTAACTTTTAAGCCCCCTTTTCTTGTTAAACAAACAAACAAAAAATCTGCTGTGTCACATTGCCACACAACATCCTGCTACCCTACTTTCCCAGGCTGACAGGAAATTGTCCACCACTGATGTCTGAAATGGAGAAATACTTTTCACTAATCATCTTCTTTGATCAAAACTTAGCCTTATCAACATGAACTACTTAGATGAGACTATCAGGAAATATTGAGTAATTTCCCATTTTTTTTAATGATGAGGTAAAAATCTCTATTCCAATGAAATATAACAAAATTTAGACTTTCATATTTAAGATACCATCCCAATGTTTGAATTCTCATCTCTCATCAGTTAGTAAATACATTTATATCAAGTGCCTGCTATGTACCTAGCCATTATTCTCAAGACTAGCTATGCTACTTGGAAAACTAGCCAAAAAATAGAACTGGTCACAGTCTAATTTTTTCTTACCACAGGGGCTGAAAGGCTACAAAATAGAGATTCATTTAAATTAGAAGAAAATAATTTTGTGAGGGCCAATCACTTATACTCTGTTAATTATTACAATTATAATTTCATATTTTTATAACTAGATGAACTGGAAACACTAAAAGGAGTTAAAACTTAAGAAAAGGGAAACTAATTTTGGATTTTTAACATTAAGAAGACAGTGCGAGTTGGGCTATAAAGTAGGATATGGGCCTATACTTCACTCATTGATTGATTGATTCATTCATGCATTCAATCAAACATACTTTCTCAGTATTTGTAATGTGCCACTCTCTCTGCTGAAATCTGGAGATAGAAAGACTTACAGCCAGAAAAAGATGGCAATATTTAAGAACTGTGTTCCTGGGAAGGGAGATGATCATAAGATGCGAACAATAAGCTGAGGGAAAGGGAACCTGTGTTAAATTTCGACCACTCAGACATTTGGCCTCAGGCCAACCTTGCTTTCCTTCATGATGACACTTCAGTCAGAATAAACAAAACCAAGTATATAGTTTAGAGCAAAAACAAACAAACTCATATCTTTCAACCTTTTACTGAAGATGATTACTTCTGTGAGTATTTCTATAATTTCAATAAAACAATCTGATTGCAGTAATGGTTTATTTGGCAGTATCTGTGACCTAAAACATGCATTAATTTTGCTTTAGTATAGCTACAGGTTTACGGTTTGACACATTGTAAATTATATGGAAGGTTCACTTACTCAGGTAAATAGCAATATGAAATATCAGTGAAACACAGAAAATTATGAAGATATTGATTTTAATTAAATGAGTGCCTTAATGATTTTTGCTCAGTCTCATTCTTTTCATATTTATTTAAGTCTACTAAGATTTCTTTCTTCACAGTGTGAAACAATTTTTCAATAGGAAACTTTAGATGACATCATAGTTTTTACATAGCTGTAACATGGAAAGAGAGCTTCTTTAAGACAACCGTTTTGAAAGGTATATTCTGCTTACCTGGTTTTTTCTTGTCTGACATAGCTATTGTTTATTACAATATGCAGAAGACAGAGGGTGTCTTGAACTCAGGGAAACAGGAAGCAACAAAAAGATTTCTTGAGATCACTGTAGTACAACAGTTTGCATAATTCTGCCCAATAAAGAGTAAAGAATGCGCATTTGATTTCTAACATAAATATCCAGATCTTGTTCATGAAAAACCTGATGAGAACCAGTAGCCACTGTGAAAATGTGTGATTTAAGAAACACTTCAGTGGAAATATTACTTATTAATGGGTTATAGGTTAAATTGTGTATCCCTCAAGTTCATGTGTTGAAATCCTAACCATCAGTACTTCAGAATGAGACCTTATATAAAGATAGGATCTTTACAGAGGTAATCAAGTTAAAATGAGGTCATTAGGATTGGCACTAGTCCAATATGACAGGTGTCTTTTTAAAAAGGGGAAACTTGGAAATAGACACGCACACAAAGAGAACACCATGTGGAAATGAAGGCAGAGATTGAGGTGATGTTTTACAAGTCAAAGGATGCCAGAGATTTCCAGCCAAATACCAGAAGCTAGCAGAGAAGCATTGAACAGCTTCTTCCTTCAAGCCCTTAGGAGAAATCAACCCTGCTGACACCTTGATCTTGGATGTCTAACCTTTAAATCTATGAGACAATAAATTTATATTATTAGGCCATGCAGTTTGTGGTAATTTGTTACAGCAGCCCCAGCAAACTAATAAAGTGGATCTCTGATCTAACACTGTCTTCAGAACATTGCCAATTGCTTTGTGTGTTGCCCACCAAATGGCTTCTGTCTTTTTGGTTTTGTAACTCTGTGACTACTAATATTAGGAGCAACACTAATAATGGTGACAGCTAGGTTTTTGAGCACTTACCATATCCTAAGCTCTGTTTTTATTTTTTCTGACCTCATGAGATGAATGAGGAAAGAAATATTTTTCAAGTGGAAAGAGAATTTTATTATTTTATTAAGCATTAATGATAAAAATTAAGTATGTTTTATTAAGCCACAGGATTTGGCCATGAGTTTGAAGGAGCTTATGTTACTTACCCTAATATAGAAATTGTTATTTTGATGTAGGGTGCTGCTCCAACAAAATCTGAAAGTATAAAGCGTAAGGGGAAACGGCATGTGTTGGAGACACTGCTCCTTACGGCGAGGAATACAGTAAAATCTTTGCTAAAAGCCGTCATCGCCTCCTCTAACTTAGAGGGAAGACTGTATGCCTACTAATCATTTTTAGTTAGATGTTGGAATGCTTCACAGCTCTGTGTGTATTGTCTATTATTAGCTGCATTTCACAAAGTATTGCAAAGAAGAAATGAGCTCAGGGAAGAACTAGTCAGCTTGCAAGCAGAAGTGAGAGTTCAGAAATTTAAGGTCTTTCAAGGTTGGAAAGCCCAGCTGCTTTTAGAGGTTGAACTGAAAAGGCTTTGAATCACAACTCAGTTAAATTTTCAGTTGAAAAAAAGTGAATCAGGGCAAAGATCAGAGTAGGAGGTATAGCTTGACCCCAACTGTTCAAAGAACCCAGTGATAGCCACCATTAAGTTGAGTGGGAAAGAGACATGAAGGTGAAGAAGTAGCCATGTAAAGCAAATTAAAATATTATGTTTAGGAAATAACTTTGGGTATCATTACTGGCTACATGAAACAGGCTAAAGCAAATAAATCAGAAATCTACAACATTTTTGAGGGAATTGTATTGTTCGGGAAACCACAAGTGCACTTGAAAAAGTCTTTATTTTTAAATTCAAATACTAATACCAAATTTTGTATTCCCACATACAGAAAGCAGCCTTGGAATGCCTCCTCCAAGGAGGGTATGCTTTCCAGATTCTTTCCAGATGCGGCTAAGGAGAATAATGATAAGAAAGAGGCTCCGTGAGGTCACAGCCAGGGGCCACAGAGAAGAAATAACAAAGGAATTCTTCCCAGAGAGTAAAACCAACGCCGAATCCAGCAACATCTTCCTGCATACTCTAGCCCCACTTCTGGTGTGAGACTTTCACGATATCTGTTCAGTGGTATTCCAGAATCACTAAATAGCTGACTGCTGTGTCTCTTATTCTTTCTCTTTCCAAGTCATCATAAGCATTGTGGATATCATAAGCAAGGTAGGAATAAAGATAACTTGTCTTTTGTGTTTATACTAGATTATCGACCTGATTATGAGGAGCTATACGAGGTAGGACAATTAAGTTCACGAACTCATCCTAGAAAAGGTGTTCATTGCTGTGTATCACTACAGTCACCTTCGAAGTATTCCCCTTGGGAAGCTATGCACTGACGCCTGCACCTAGTCCACCCTTCAAAGCAATTTTGGAACTCTTTTTCTGGATTGGCCATCAGAG
>NW_017731762.1:980391-986199 GCF_001890085.2 Hipposideros armiger | reverse complement strand
AAATCAAGAAGGCAAAAAACAAAGAACCTAGTATAACATGGGGAAAGTGTACAAAAGGCAATTACTAGATGAAAAATGCATAATAAACATTGGAGAAATGTACATCACTGGAATTCAGGAAAATACAAATTTAAAGGTGTGAAATCCATCCACTCATCAGATTGGCAAAAATTAAATTCCAAAGGTACCAAGCATTGGCAAACATAGAAAAATTGAAATTCTCACACACTGTTAGTGGGCGCGTAAATTAGTCACTATTGGACAGTAATTTTCAATATCTAGTAAAGATGAAAATGTGCATATTTTAAATCCCAGCAATTCTACTAGGACTGTACCATAGAAAAATCCTAGCACTTATGCATACAGAAACAAATATAAAAATGTATGTAAATATCTGCAATAGATTATAGTAACCTGTAAGCTCATAAACATGAGTCTATAAAAATGCAGTAAGTTTATATAAAGAAATATTATAAAGCAGCTCAAATGAATGAACTAGATACATGTTTAACCATGGAAAAATGAGATATATATTAAATTAAAGAGACAGATGGATATATTTACCATGGTACCATTTATATATACATTTAAAGATGAAAAATAATATGTATCTTTATGAACATATACCCATGTCATAAATACACATTAACTTGCATTGGGAATTATATATACAGTAAGACTCCCTTAATGTCATGAATATCTTGTTGGAAATAACATGTAATTTCCAAGCAAAATAACATATAACAAAACTAATTTTACCATATGCAAAATGACATAAACGAGTTAGTTCCTGCTGCATATTTCTGGTCACAAAAGCATCCCCAAACTTTTAAATAAAGACCTAAAACACTTCTTATATTAAACATTGAAATAAATGTGAGCTATACATACATTTAAGGAAGATGAATAGGAAAAGACAGCAAGATAAGTAAATGCTGTGCCTGCCACCTCCCATGATTGCATTAAAATTACAACCAAATTATAGAACATCAATCTCCAGAACCATCTGAAGACTAGCCGAATGGAACTCCTGTAACTAATGACATAAAGAGGCCACATTGAGACTGGTAGGAGGGGTGGAGATACAAAATGGGCTGACCCCACACCCACAGGTAGTGGTTGAGTGTCTGGAGGGATATCTAAGCAGCAGACAACTCCCTGAAGAGTGAGGGTCCAAGCCCCACAGTGGGTTCCCTAGCTCAGAGGTCCAGGGCCAGGAAGAGGAGTCACCACAACATCTGGCTGTGAAAATCAGTGAGAAGTCCATCCATCACAATGAGAAAGAAGGCTGATGGAAATACAGACATCTACTTAAAAGGCCCTCATACAGACTCAATGTCATTATTTGTAGATGATATGATACTATATATAAGAAACCCAAAGATTCCACCAAAAAACTATTAGAACTGATAAATGAATTTAGTAAAGTAACAGAATACAAAATTAATATTAAAAAATCAGTTGCATTTTAATACACCAATAATTAACTATCAGAAAGAGAAATTAAGAAAACAATCCATTTTACAATTACATAAAAAATATGACCTAGGAATAGATTTAACCAAGGAAGTAAAAGACCTATACTCAGGAAATTATAAGACATTGACGAAAGAAATTGAAGAAGATACAAATAAATGGAAGCATACGCCATGCTCAAGGATAGGAAGAATTAATAGAGTTAAAATGAACTAGAACAAATAATCCTAAAATTCATCTGGAACTAAAAAGTCCCTGAATAGTCACAGCAATCTTGAGAAGGAAGAACAGAGTTGGAGATATCACACTACCTGATATCAAACTATACTACAAGGTCATAGTAATCAAAACAGTATGATATTGACATGAAGACAGACACAGATCAATGGAACAGAATAGAGAGTCCAGAAATAAATCCATGCCTATATGGTCATTTAATCTATAACAAAGGAAGCAAGAATTTACTTTGGGGTAAAGATAGTCTATTTGATGAATGGTGCTGGGAAAACTGGACAATTGCATGCATGCATGCATGCATGCAAAAAAAATGAAATTAGACCACCTTCTCACACCATGTACAAGAATAAATTCAAAATGAATTAAAGATTCAAATGTAAGACCAAAACCCATAACACTCCTAGAAGTGAACAGAGGCAATAAACTCATACTGCCTTTAGTAATATTTGTTCTAATATATCTCCTTGGGCAAGGGAAACGAAAGAAATAAATAAACAAATGGGACTACATCAAACTAAAATGTTTTTGCACAACAAAGGAAACCATCAACAAAACAAAAAGGGATTCTACTGAATGGGAGAAGATATTTGCCAGTGATACATCTGATAAGGGCTTAATATACAAATTTTATAAAGAACTCATATAACTTAATGCCAAAAAACCCCCAAACAACCCAATTAAAAAATGGGCAGAGGACCTGAATAGACATTTCTCCAAAGAGGACATACAGATGACCAACAGACATATAAAAAGATGCTCAACATCACTAATCATCAGAGAAATGCAAATTAAAAACACAATGAGGTATCACCTCATACCTGTCAAAATGGCTATCATCAATATATAAAAAAAC
Source organism: Hipposideros armiger (assembly GCF_001890085.2). NCBI lineage: Eukaryota > Metazoa > Chordata > Mammalia > Chiroptera > Hipposideridae > Hipposideros > Hipposideros armiger. The sequence continues at coordinate 983,633 of NW_017731762.1, read as the reverse complement.
AAGTGTTGGCAAGGATGTGGAGAAAAGGCAACCCTCATGCACTATTAGTGGGATTGCAAAATGGTGCAGCCACTATGGAAAACACTTCGGAGTTTCCTCAAAAAATTAAAAATATGACCTAGCAATTCCACCTCTGGGTATTTATTCAAAGCAATTCAAAAGACTAATTTGAAAAGATATATGTACCACTATGTTCACTGCAGCGCTGTTTACAATAGCCAAGATATGGAAGCAACTGAAATGCCCATAGGAAAAAGAAATTGTGGTACATATATACAATGGAATATTACTCAGCTACACACACAAAAAAGAAGCCTTACCATTTGCGACAACATGGATGGGCCATAGGGTATTATGCTAAGTGAAATAAGTCAGAGAGCNGGGCCAGATCAGGTGAGTAGGGAGGGTGTTCCAATACAGTTATTTGTTTACTGGCTAAAAACTCCCTCACAGACAGTGCCGTGTGAGTTGGTGCATTGTCATGATGCAAGAGCCATGAATTATTGGTGAAAAGTTCATGTGGTCTAACTTTTTCATGCAGCCTTTTAAGCACTTCCAAATAGTAAAACTGGTTAACTGTTTGTCCAGTTGGTACAAATTCATAATGAATAATCCCTCTAATATCAAAAAAAGTTAGCAACATCGTTGCAGCAAGTTTGCAAACTTAATTGTCAGACCTGGTATATAGACCTGATGGACAGTACAGAGATCCTGGATCCTGAGATGGATGCAATACAGGAAGACACATTGGATTATTTTCTTTGGGGAAGGGAGGGGTACATGTGAGATTTTTGATATATGATAGGAAGAATGAGACATATTTTGTTGACCAGAATTTGAGCTGTGGCTGAGACTCTGTTATATTGTTCAACATACCATTTTCTCTTCCTTGGAACATAAAACAATTGAACATGTTTTTCTCCCTTAAAATTAGATTGGAAATCATACAGCTTAGTTAAAGTCAATGAAATGTAAGCAGAAATAATGTAAAACACTTTTAGACCCAGCACTTAAAACAGTACTATACAATTTTCTATCCCTGTATTCTCCTTCAGTGTTAACCTTGTACATTTTTTTATTCAGATGTACTAAAAGATGAAAGTATCCTTGGTCCCTGAGTCACTACTTGGAGGGCAACTGCTCAGGAGAGCTGACTGACCTCCACTGGACTGTGACTTGAATGAAAAATAAACAGAGATTCCAAGGTCTGTTTGTTATTCTAGCATAGCCAAGTCTATCCTGCCTGAAACAGATACACTGAGAACATTGCAGCCCATGCAAGGTCATTGTCTGTTTGGCAGTTTGCAATCATGAAGTCTATGGCAATTTAATCCCAAATGCCGCTAGGCTCTGCGCCCTAATTTGACAATCCAACAAGAACACCATCTCCCAAATTATCCTGGGTAATAACAGTTCTAGTGACCACTTTCTCTGTTCTTCAGAGTTAACTTTACCTCAAGGACTCGACTGAAACAATGCTATAATTTCTGTAGGAACCACTAATAGATTTTAAAATATATTTTATAGTATATCAGGAAGAGTTTTATATTGCACATTTAGATCTCTTTGATGTGTCTCTGAGCATCAGTCTTTCTAGTTTCCAAGAGTTTTTCTGTACGTTCTTGTAAATAGGGACTAGCCTCATTGGTTGTACTTTCTTCCTAGATTTTGGAATGAAGATTCAGACACATATATCAAAAAGAAAACCATCAAATCTTACTCCACCTTAATGGCCCCTGGTTTACTCCACCTTGATGGCCCCTGGTTTGATGTCTGTTTTGCTTACTGTCCCGTGGAACTTTGTGTGACACATAAAAGGTAAAAAGAGGGTGCTAAAAATTATGTCAAAGTTAAAACTAGTGACAAGTCTAGCATTTAGCAAATAGTTCACTCTTACTACTATCCTTGTTCTCCAATGGTTCTAGACTGGAGACATGATTTGCTCATTTTTCTTTTGGAATATTTGCCTTGATTTTTAAAAAAATGATTTATGAGGCTCTCTATATGATGAGAGGGAAACCCTTTTCATATGCATTACATTTTTTCTCATTTGCTTTTTCCTTTTGACTTTGTTCAAATGGTTTTGGTTTTTCTTTGTGTTTTTGTATGAAAATCTTATCTACTCCAAGATTATAAAAACATCCACCTATTTTCCACTTAACTAGTTTTCTTTCTTAAATTTTTATAGATTTAAACCTGAATGATACAAGAAACAGAATTAATTATACACTGACTGAGGAGTGACCTGGAGGTCAGTCATCTCATTACCATCACTACCAGTAGCAGTGTTAGCACTCTTAACTTGGTTACCAGACTGAGCTCGATTGCTTATTACTTGACCAGGTAAAGCTTCCTTGGGTGTTAATTAAATGTCACCTTTTCAATGAGGTCAACCTTGACCAATCCATTGAAATTATAACCCCTGCATACTCCTGATGGCCCTACTTTGCTCGACTTTTCTTTAGATTTGCACAGTTTATTGTCTTCTAACATACTACATCATTTATTTATTTGTTAATAATTTATCCACCCCAGACTCATGTTTACTATTTGCATGGCACACCGTTTTCCAGCCATTTATTTTCAATCTGTCTTTATATTTAAAGTATGTCTCTCATCGACAACATATAGTTGGATCATACTTTTTATCCATTCTGACAATTTTTGCTTTTTTTATTGGAAAGTTTATGCCATTAAAAGTTAATGCAATTATTGATATGGTTGGATTTGTGTCTACCATTTTATTATTTGTTTTCACTTTGTCTCTTCCTTCTTTTTGTTCTACTGTTAATGATTTCTGACTCCCTTTGGATTATTAAAATATCTTTAAAAATATATTTTAATTTATTGGTTATGCCTCTTTGCATATTTTAAGTGTTTAGCAATTAAAATATACATTCTTATTTATTCACAGTGTACCTAGAATGCATATTGTGTAACTTCACACAAAATATACATAGGAATACATACTACAATCATAAGCACCCAAATCCTTTATAATCATCACAAATATTACATCTACATACATTATAACCCCCACAAGACAATGCTTTAATTTTTACTATAATCATTCTTATTTTAAGGAAACTATGTGGAAAATAAAATAATATTTTGTATTTATCCAGATAGTTACCATTTTTTTTTTTTTAAGATTTTTATTGGTGAATTGGGGGGATGGGAACAGTGCTGGGGAATTGGGGGAAGGGGGACAGACAAGTTGCTGTCGTTTTGTTCTTCAGTCT
>NW_017731762.1:971515-973886 GCF_001890085.2 Hipposideros armiger | reverse complement strand
GGCCCATTGATAAGAAGATTGACATGTGTAGAGATAGTACTCCTTTAAAAATAAATTTATGCTAATCATGTCATAAACAAAATTTAAAGTAAATTAGTAACAGGAAAGTATTTTTCAAAGAATACTTTTGGCAGGATAATAATATTTTAATAATAGGAACTCTTCTAAATAAATAAGAAAAAATAGAAGAGTCCAGAATTTTAAAATAGGCAACTGAAATGAGCAGCTAATTTACAAATGTTGAAATACAAATAGTCAATGAACATAAAGAAAATGCTCAATCACATTAGTAATCCGAACTATAATGTTAAAGAAAACAGTAAGTGAAACATCAGATTAGCAAAGATTTTTAATAATCTAATAATACTTGGGAGAGATTTTCATAATGGTGGCAGGAAAACTTCAGGAGATTCTTCCACAGATAAACAGTTACAAAACATGGGCAAAAATACTAAAAACAGCCATGTGAAGGCATCAGAAAACATCTAATGACAGGCAGAAACGTGAGAAATATTTGTTCTAGAAAGACTACCATGGCATTGGGTAAGAACTCAAACTTTGTGGCTTTCTTGTCTAACAGAATTCCACAATTCCGCCAGGTCAGGTGGCAAGAAACCAGAACCGTGATTGCTTGAATTGGCAGATAATAGAGATCTGAGCTGTAGAAGACCTGGAAATTAATACTCCAAAATATGAATGTAAACTCTTCCCAAATCACTGGCTGATTGCTAAACTATCATTTCAAGATTGATAAACAATAATATACAATGATGATAAAATAATATAAAATCATTAAGATATCTTTGAAGAATATTTAACCTAAAATAATGCCATGTGAAAATTCTAAGAGCTAAAACTGTATGTACTATGTGTTCTCACATTTGTAGGGAAAAAAAGCGGNCAGTGTCACTGGCCCTCATATGTGGGATCCGAACCGGGGCCCTCTGGCATCCCAAGCGAGTTCTTAACCATCGCGCCACTCGGCCGGCCCCGATAGTTACCATTTTTAATGCTCTTTATTCCTTCTTGAAAATGCAAGTCTTTATCTGGTATCATTTCTCTTTATATTGAACAAATTTCTTTAGTATTTCTTACAGTGCAGATATGCTAGTGACAATTCTTTTGTATTTTTCTTTTATTTGAAAACAGTTTTATTACTTTTTCATACTGGAAAAAATTATGTCCACTGGATACAGAATTATATATTAACCATGTTTTATTTGCAGTTAAAATTGTAAAGATGTTGTTCCACTGTCTTTTGATCTTCATATTTTCTAATAAGAAGTCAGAGATCATTCAAATTGTTGTTCTCCTCTATGTAATGTATCATTTTTCTCTTTCTGTTTTCAAGATTTTCTCTTCATTGTTGGTTTTCAAAATGGTTTTGTTGATTTTGATACTCCTTTGGGTTCACTGAGCTATAAATGTATGGCTTCCACAATTGGAAAGATTTCGGTCATTATTTATTCAAATATTTCATCTGCCGTATTCCGTACACATGTATTCTAACATTTGACATTGTCCCACAGGCATTTTGTTCATTCATTTGTCAATCTTTTTTCTTCTCTATTTATTAGATTAGATTAGATGACTTCTATAATTTGATATATCTTCAAGTTCAAAAACCCATTCTTTTGTTATCTTCATTATGTAATTACAACCATCCTGTTCATTTTTTTTTCCAGATATTGGATACTTCATCTAAAATTCCTGTTTTTTTCCTGTTTGATCTTTTAAAATAAAATTTTTAAAATTCTCTGTTGAGATTTCTTGTGTTTTCATTATAAGTATAGTTTTCTTTTCCTTATTAAACATAGTTATAATACTCGCTCTAAAGTTACTGTCTGCTAATTTAAACATCTAGATCATTTCAGGTCTGAGTCCCATTGGCTGTATCTTCTTTCAAGAAAATAGGTTCTTCATATGTTGAATGACTTTAAACTACTATGTGGACATGGTGAATGATACTTTGTAGAGGCCCTACAGTCTGTTATATTCCTTTGACCAACATTTATATTTCTGTTTTAGCAGGTAATTTACTTAGACTGGCTATAACTAAAGATACAACAGATATTTATGAAGAAAACATAACACTTTATTAAAAGACACAAAGTAGTAATATCATAAATGGAAAAACTCAATCTGGAAAATGTGTTCATTATTCCTAAATTAATCTAAAAATGTAGTGAAACTGGGTATTTTTCATGGACATTGATAAGCTAAGTCTACAGATTTATAAGGAAAAACAAAAAGCCAAGAAAAACAAGACAATTTTGAAAAATGAAAAGTCAAAGCATAGTTCCTTGACCAATTAAATGATTTACTATAAAGTCATATAATTAATTTAGTTGTTTGCGCAAAGATATAAAAA
>NW_017731762.1:963498-968611 GCF_001890085.2 Hipposideros armiger | reverse complement strand
AAAAAAAAAAAAATCAATGACTGAAAACTTCCCTAACCTGCTGAAGGAAATAGACATACAAACCCAGGAAGCACAGAGAGTCCCAAACAAGATGAACCCAAAGAGGCCCACACCAAGACACATCATCATTCAAAAGCCAAAGGTTAAAGACAAAGAGAGAATCCCAAATGCAGCAAGAGAAAAGCAGTTAGTTACCTACAAGGGAGTGCTCATAAGACTGTCAGCTGATTTCTCAACAGAAACTTTGCAGGCCAGAAAGGATTGGCAGGAAATATTCAAAGTGATGAAAAGAAAGGAACTACAAGCAAGATTACGCTATACAGCAAAGTTATCATTTAGAATTGAAGGACAGATAAAGAGCTTTCCAGACAAAAAATAGCTAAAGGAGTGTCTCATCACCAAACCAGTATTACAAGGAATCTCAGAGGGATTTCGTTAAGATTAAAAAAAAAAGATAAAACATATGAATAATAAAATTGCAATAACTATATATTTATCAATAATTACTTTAAGTGTAAATGGATTAAATGCTCTAATCAAAAGATAGGGTGGCTGAATGGATATGAAAACAAGACCCTTACATATGCTGCCTACAAGAGACTCACTTAAGATTGAAAGATACACAGAGACTGAAAGTAAAGGGATGGGGAAAAGTTATTTCATGAAAATGGAAACAAACAAAAAAGCTGCAGTAGCAATACTTATACCAGACAAAATAGGCTTTAAAACAAAGACTATAATAAGAGACAAAGAAGGACCTAGTAATCTCACTCCTGGGTAATTATTCAAAGAAACCCCAAACTCTACTTCAAGGAGACATGTGCACCCATGGGTTCACTACAGCATTGTTTACAATGGCCTAGATGTGGAGGAAGCCAGGGTGTCCTTCACTGGATGAATGGACAAAGAAGGTAGTACATGTATGGTGACAACATGGATGGATCTGGAGGACTTTATACTAAGTGACATAAACTAAATATAGAAAGACAAATACTGCATGGTCTTACTTGTATGTGGAATCCAAAATAGTCAGACTCACAGAAGCAGAGAGGAGAATGGTGATTGCCATGAGCTGGGAGCAGGGGGAAATGAAGAGGTGGTGGTCAGAGTATCAAGTTTCAGTTATACAAGATAAATACATTCTGGAGATCTACTACACAGCCTAGTGCCTATAGCTAACAATGCAGTATTTTATAGTTAAAATGTTTGAAGAGGATAGATCTCATGTTAAGTGTTGTTAACTCACACACACACACACACACACACACACACACACACACACAAATAAAATAGTAAAGAAGGCAGGAAGAAACTTTGAGAAGTGACGGATATGTCTGTGATCTTGATGGTGGTGATGGTTTCATAAGTGTATCCTTATCCAAAATTCATAGATTTGTATACGTTAAATATATACACTTTTTTACGTGTCAATCATGCCTCAATAAAGTGGTTTAAAAATTTCCAAATCTTCCTTTACAACTGGTAAGTAGATAATTCCACTCAGTGTAGCCTTCATCAGATGTTCATTCATTCATTCTACAAATATTTATGGCATGCCTATTATGTTGTGGGTGAATATGTTTACAGTGGACATCTGTTGTTTTTGTTTATTCCTCATTCACTCCTCCTTTCACTGACTAAAGCATTCCAATTTTGTTTTGAGAACTACACAGTCCTTATCATAAACAGGCCTAGAGATAATGGCCGCTAGTGGCCTTAGATGTGCTGCAAACATGTAGTTCAATAGGAGTCTCTCTTGAGAATTCAAACTTTAAGTAGAGTTATAGAAGGACAGAAATAGCATGTATTCTTTTGTATAGCATGGTCTTACTACCGCTGATTCATTCCTGCTTTCTAGCTCACTGTTGCTACCATGTTACCTATTATTTCTCGGATTTTTTCTTTGATAATGTGGCCTAATCCATGTTCCTTTGGTGGTTCCCTTTTTTGTATAATTTAGCCTGAGTGTTTTTGTTACTTGGCATACAAGTTAATAGTTGACAGAGAAAAAAAACACGAGATCCTTCTCACTTAGAACTTTCAGTATAGTAGGAGGGGCCACCATATCAATGAAAAATGTTAATTCATTGTAGAAATTATCTCTATCACATGTACAGTTGACTATATAACAAGGAAAGTATGGAAAATGGGGAGAAAGAGGCATAAAAGGAGGAGTACACATTGGAATTCCTGGATCAGGGAGGTTTCCTCAAAGCATTAATGCTTAATGTGACATGAAAGATCAGTGAAAGTTTCTAGGCAAAGAAAAAAATCTCTCAGGCAGAGGGAATTGCGTACACAAAAGTCTGAAGGTGATGACATGATGTAGCGAGAAAGTTGGGGAAATGAAAGAAGGAAGTTTACTGTGATTGGACCATATACATTGGGAGAGCAGAGAGAGACTAGGTTGAAAGGTTAAACCATGCATGACTTTGTGACTAATATTAAGGAATATGGATTTTTGTCTTAAAAGTAATGAGTGACCACTTAAGGATTTTAAATAAGAAAGAGACAAAATTAATTTTAAATTTCAGAAAAATTGCTCCAACAATGTTGGGGATTGATGCAAAGTGAGTATTTTAAGCCCATTGGCAAGAAGCTCAGTTTAGAGGCTATTTTATTACAGTAACCCAGTCCAAACCGGACTGTGGGCTGATCTAAAATGGAGCGGGCAGGGATGGAGGGTAGCTCTTTTATAGAAGTGGGAATTCTGGGAAGATGGCTGCCTGAGTGCTGTTCTCTTCCTCTCAGCAACTAAACCTGTTCTTTATAACTCTCTTACCTTAAATGGCGGTAGGGTGTATNGAAACTACACAGTCTAGCTTCAGATCAGTCCCTTAAGCACTTTAATATACTGCCTCTAATGACCATAGATATTTTGAACAAAATGGATAGTTTGACTTTAATTAGAAATTTATAGAGATATCCTGATATTAATGTCCAGATCTTAGCCAAAGCAACCTTGAGCAAGAAAAGAAAAGCCAGAGGCATCATAATCCCTGACTTCAAAACATATGACAAAGCTTCAGTAGCAAAAGAGTGTGCTACTGGCACACAAACAGACACATGGACCAATGGGAGAGAGTCAAGAGCCCAGAAATAATCTCATGCATATTTTGTGAATTAATTTTGACAAGGGATCCAAGAATACAAAATGGGGAAATAGTGTTGGGTAAACTGGATAATCACATGCACAGGAAGGACATTGGGCCCTTATATCACACCATACACAAAATTCAACTCAAAATGTATTAAAAACCTAAATGGAAGATCTGAAATTATAAAACGCCTAGAAGAAAACATAGGGGAAAAGTCCCTGACCATGATTTTTTTGGATCTGAAACTAAAAACACAGGCAATAAAAGTAAATTTAAATAGTAGATCTAGAGGGTATTATGCTAAGTCAGATGGAGAAAGACAAATACTGTACGAGTTCACGCATATGTATACTCTAAAAGAAGCAAAAGAAATCGACCAACAAAACAAAGCAAAAATCAAATCACAGACACAGAGAACAGGTTAGTGGTTACCAGAGGGGAAGGGGTTTGGGGGATGAGTGAAGGGAGTCAACTGTATGTGATGGACAGTAACTAGATTTATGGTGGTAAACACTTTGTAGTGTATACAGATGTTGAATAATAATGCTGTACACCTGAAACATATAATACAAGAATTTTTAAAAATTTATCAGAAAATAAATATATACAATAAAATAAACAAATGGGGCTACATCAACTAAAAAGATTCTGCACAGCAAAAGAAAATCAACAAAATAAAGTGGTAACCTATAGAATGGCCAAAAATATTTATACACCATATAACTGATAAGTAATTAATATCCAAAATATATAAGGAACTTTTATACTTGAATAGCAAAAGAACAAAGAATTCAATTTCAAAAATTAGCAAAGAACCGTGATAGACATTTTTTTCCAGAAAAGACACACAAATGACTAAAAGGCACATAAAAACCTGCTCAAAGCCACTAATCATCAGTGATACGCAAATTAAAACCACAATGACATATCATCTAACAACTGTTAGGATGGCTATTATTAAAAAGAAAAAAATACCCCAAGATTTCGGGTCAAGATGGTGGAATAGGTAAACACTGTGCTCACCTCCTCTCATGACCACATCAATTACAACTAAACCACAGAGCAACCATCATTTAGAATCACCTGAAGTCTAGCTGAACCAAAGCCCTACAGCTACAGACATACAGAAGAAACCACTTCCAGACTGGGAGGAGGGGCAGAAACACTGAATGGGCTGGTGTCACACCCATGGGTGACCATTAAAAATTGGGAGGGATATTTCAGCTGCAGAGCTCCTCCCACCCCGCCCCCTCCCCGAAGGAGTGAGGGGCCCCAGCCCCTTCCTAGCCCAGGATCCAGTGCTGGGGAAAGAAGTCCCCATAACTTCTGGCTGTGAAAACCAGAAGAGATAGTGACTGAGTGAGATGGAACGTGGCTACAGTCACAGGTGCTCCTGTTAAAGGGCCCATGCATAGACTTACTTACTCACACATTCACTCTGAGCTCCAGTGCTGGGGCAGCAGCTCAAAAGGTGCCAAGGACATACGGGGAGGAACTGAATTATCAGGTTTCAGGGTGACGGTGGGAGGGGCAGCTTTCTACCAGACTGAGGAGCAGGTGAAAGTCATTGTTTCTTTGTAGAGCCCTCCCCTTCCCTGCTTGCAGACACAGGCAGACACCATATCTGAGTCTCCACCAAACTGGCTATCACCTTTTGTCTGCCCCACCCTCATGATTCCATGAGACCACATCCCACCCAGCTTCCGGGCACACCCAAGCCACTTTCAGTGGCTTTTCCATATAAACTGCCTGCCTTGGCTCATGCTGCAGACTTTCCTAAAATCTGTCAAACATTCACAAAACCCAAACAAGCAGCACCTGACTTGGGCATGTCTCTTACCTATGGCTGAGCAGCCCGAAGCCCAGCACTAGCGGCAGCTGGCCTTGGTTTGCAGCTTGGCCTCTTAAGGCATCTCAAGTACTACACAGGTTATAGCCCTTTCTGGATTGCTTTGTGGCTCATGTCAGGGGGCCACAGCAGGGCACAGACTGTGGCTGAACTTGACTTGCAGCAG
>NW_017731762.1:956804-961788 GCF_001890085.2 Hipposideros armiger | reverse complement strand
GCATGTGATCACCATGTATACGATTATAATGCCTGTCTTGGAAGGAGAGTCTCTTACTCACTAGTTTTGATGACCAGTCTGCCATGTTGTGAGCTGCCATATAGAGAGGACCACACAGCAAGAAGCTGAGGGAGACTTTAGGCCAGAAGCCAGCAAGAAACTGAAGCCCTTGGGCTGGCAGCCTAAAAAGAACTGAATACTGCCAACAAACAAATGGGCTTGGAAAGAGACCCTTTCCATGTTCAGCCCAGATGAGAATCCAACCCAAAAACCCTGATTACCATCTTGCAAAAGACGCACGTAGGTTATGCTTGAATTTTTGCCCAAAGAAACTGTGAGATAATAAATGTGCATTGTTTGAAGCTGCTAAGTTTGTGGTAATACTGTAATGCAGCAATAGATAATTAATACAATGGCCAAGCATTATAAAGCAGCATATGCTGGAAAAAACATACCTTCTAATAATGTGTGGCCCCTGAGAAAAATTAGACACTGGATGTATTCCTGATCTCCTTGGCCTCCAAAGTCCAAGAAAGAGAGAAACAAGGATGCTGACGCCCAGTGAAGGTAAGCACTGGGGATACTTGCTGCAGGTGCTTAGGCTGGGAACTAGGGGCCAGCCTGGCTCTGAATCCCCTGGAAACAAGGGGAGAGAATGTGACAGCTTTTTCCATGTGTGGTATGGCTGACACTGCGGGTATCGCAACAACCACCTACGAGCCCAGTGAGCCCAAAAAAGAAAAAATAACCACCCAAAGAGGCCCAGAAGTCTGAGAAAAAAATATCAATCAGAATATACAGAGCCCATATAGAATGAAATAGTTTTAGAAAGAAACTGATGCCCATCAGAACAAAAAAATAATAATAGCACTTAGGTAGGGTCAAGTATAACTAAAAAATATAATTTAATTATTGATTTCACAATGTGACTTTTTTTCAGTTAAATTGGAGGAAAGAATGACCACTACTGATAGACAAATTAATGATCTGGAACATCAAAAGGAAGACTAATATAAAATAGCAAAGAAAAAAAAGGCTTACTTAACTGTACGAGGCCTGGCAATTTAAGTTCGCTAACTTGTTTTCAACAATGTTGCTGAACTTTTTTGATATCAGAGGGATTGTTGATTATGAATTTGTACCAACTAGACAAACAGTTAACCAAGCTTACTATATGGAAGTGCTGAAAAGGCTGTGTGAAAAAGTTAGACCACCTGAACTTTTTGCCAACAATTCATGGCTCTTGCATCATGACAATGCACCAGCTCACACGGCACTGTCTGTGAGGGTTTTTAGCCAGTAAACAAATACCTGTAGTGGAACACCCTCTCTACTCACCTGATATGGCCCCCAATGACTTCTTTCTTTATCCTAAGATAAAGGAAATATTGAAAGGAAGACATTTTATGACATTCAGGACATCAAGCGTAATATGATGGCAGCCCTGATGGCCATTCCAGGAAAGAGTTCCAAAATTGCTTTGAATGATGGACTAGGTGCTGGTGTTGGTGCATAGCTTCCCAAGGTGAGTACTTCGAAAGCGACCATATTGATATTCAGCAACGAGGTATGTAACACTTTTTCTAGGATGAGTTCGCGAACTTAATTGACTGTCCTTGTATTCTAAGACTATTATATGAAAAAAGACATACACATTCTGGAAGTAATTTTGAAACCCAAGGAAAAGAGAAAAATCTTGCAGATATCTAGTTACTCATAAATGAAATGCATCAGACTTCACATCTGGAACATTTGAATCCAGAAGATTGGTACTGAGAGATATGACAGAACCTATTTAAGATATTACTAACCTATGAGATTGAAAGTATTTTTAAAAATTCAGAGTTCCAAATATATTGTTAGGTATGCTTTCTGGGGAATTTAATGATGAGAGGATATTAACCAAAACAAACGAACAAGCGAAACACCAGAACCCAAACTCGATTAATATAATAGAAGAAGCCGAGAATAAATAGAGGTAATCAATAAACATAGTCTAAATGTTTGGGAGAGATTAACATGGGTTAATCTCTGTACTGAGAGAAAATTTTTAATGATAACCTAGAGATGAAAGCATTAAATTCTCTGAAATAGAATCTTGATGTGAGGGTGAAGGTAGAGAGCAGGAAGAAGTCAAAATATTTCCAAGTTCTCCTTTTAGGCCAGTTGGAGGTGGGAGAGGAAAAGAAGGGAGTAAAAGTTTACTTCCTTCCATAGTTTCACTGAGAATTCTGTTGAATTCCATGGTACTTCCTGTATCACACTATTAAACGAATCGGCTTTTCAGTTGTTTTTCAGGAGGTTACTGTAGAATCACATCATGCCCAATATTGCATGTATCACAATACTGTAAGCTGTTATTAAACCATTTACCTCACCTTACTCATTTCCAGTTCAAGTAGACTTTTTAAGTTTCAAACAGTCTCCAATGGATAACAACTCAGTGAGTTCCTAAGTCTAGCTCCTTTTCAGACATGGGTCTCCACTGCCGGTTCTTTTCAAGATGCAGTCTGCATGTTCAACCAGAGCTCTGATCCTTGTGACTTTTGGCAAAATGAGTAGCTGATCTTCTGCCTTGTCCTGCCATCATCTGTGAGCAGCTCTGTCCCGTCACCCTCCTTCTTGGGGTGGCATTGCCCAATCCCCTTCCCTGGGTCTTAATGCCAGATAACTGTAAACAAAAACAGTCTACCAGTTAGGGAATATCCAATACTGTTGTTTCTGTCTTATATGTCTTATATTTTTACAAATTTACATCTGGCAGAGCGCTGAAATGTTTTTTTTTCTGGATGTAGTTTCAACCTCAAACTCCATACCAGGCAAGACTACCAAAGACTTGTTGCAATTCTTTACAATTATAATTGTTAGGTTTGGTTTTCCAATTTATATGATGTAATGAGTAAAAAGAGAAACTGAATCTATGTAGAACATATATCGAATGGACCAGATTCATATCTTCTGAGCCTAAGAGACTTTCTTAAAGACGTCCTGTCTATAGAGCCTTTTGGTAGATAGAAAGGGGTCTTGCCTTCATGAATCTTTGGTGCTTTATCTGTCCAGGTGGCTGCTCAAGAGTACTTGGGCATCCTCCACAGTCAACAAGTAAGTTTTTAATAAAATTTTACAACATGAATGGCTTCAAAGGATTGGGTTATAAAAAACTGCTTCTCAAACTTGTAGCTTTCATGAACAACTTTGTAATCATTTGTCATATATACATAGCACCAATTTTAGGTAAATTAAAAACAAAATTAATCACATGTTCTCATAATAAAATTAAAGGCAATTTAAAGATAAATCAATAACAATTGTTTCATATAATTAAGAAGATACCTACTGTTTTCAATCTCTCACTGATGTATACTTTGCATCTGATAAGCTCTGCTAACTGTCTAACCTATACCCATTCTCCCTCTTCCTTTCTAACATAAACCAGATTTTGTAGAGGTGGCAATATATTCAGCTATAAAAACTGTATTTCCCAGTCTCCCTTGCAGTCAGGTATGACATATCTGGTAGGGCCTCTGGGAAAGCTCTTTAGAAAAGAAACTAATTCAATTGGTGTGAACTCTTCTAACTCTGCAATTCCTCATTCCTGAAAGTGGGCATCATGGCTACAGCTATCTTCTGAATGCCCATGAATGAAAGGCCAGGAGAATATCGAAGAACTTGGCCCTGACATCCTTAGGCAAGGCTATACCAGTCTGGGCAGCTTACCTTTAGATTCCTGTTCTGTGAGAGAAAAATAAACCCTCATCTTGTTTAAGTCACTGTTGTTTAGGTTTCTCATTATATGAAGTCAAACACAATCCCTAGCTAATACAGACTCTGTGAAAAACAGGTTAAGACATTTTATGCCCCTACAACATAGACTCATGGAAAGCTGCCTCTTTAAATTTGATTCCTATAGCAGATTGTCTCAGCTCAGGCTGCAATGACTAAAATACCCTGTGCACGATTTATAAACAACAGAAATGTATCACTGTTCTGGAGGCTGATGTTCAAGATGAGAAAGGTCAGGTTCCAGTGAGAGCCCTCTTTTGGGTCACAGAATGCTGACTTTTCATTGTGTCCTCACATGGCCGGGAGCAGAGAAAGTAAGCATCCTTGTCACTCGTATATGCACTATTCCCATTCCTAAGGGCTCTACACTCCACTCATGACCTCATGTAATCCCAGTCACCTCCCAAAGTCACCACTTCCTAATATTATCACATCAGGGGATATGGTTTCAACATATGAATTTTGTGATATAAACAACCAGTCCATAACAGAGGTGAGAAGACAGGTAAAAAGAGTTTGGAACTCAGTGGTCTTAAACCAACACTGTTACAATTCTTCACTAACAAATACCTAACCCATCATGGTTGCCTGGATTAGGGTGGCTGGCCCTGTGAAGCTTGAATACTGAATTCTAGCTTTAGTTTGGTTAAATGCTTATGAAGTTGGAATTTCTTAAAAGGGCAGTAGCAGTATTTAGGTAAAGCACATACTGACACTGCTATGTGGCCATATCTAAGAGGCAAGCAAACAGTAGAACTGATGAGGATAAATTCCAACCTATTTAATATATAGGCCTATCTATTTTAGAAGCATAGAATACACAGACAACTTAGATGTTTTCCCCATTTATTTTCTGGGAGCTGATGTCTACAGGATATAGAGACCTAACACAGTCAATAGTGCCTGCCTTTTGCCCACTGTCCTGAAGCTGTACCATCTGGATCCTCCAAACTAAGCTGAGATCTTTGAGTTTAATGATGATTTAAAAAATAAAAAAAGGTGATGAGAAGGTGACTGCAAGCCAGAGGTATCATTTTTTTCTCCATGAATTAGATGAGGTGGTGCTTAGACTGAGCAGCATAAAATAAATTAAAATATTCATTGACTTACTGGAGGTGAAGGAAATGGAGGTCAAGAAATGCTCCACTGTCTCAATTCAAGGCCTTCTGAGAACACATTAAACATTTTCAAATAAATGGTA
>NW_017731762.1:952771-954098 GCF_001890085.2 Hipposideros armiger | reverse complement strand
TATTGCTTACTATATATCCCAGACAAGGTGCTGCAGAATCCCCCAATCTGAACCTCCAATAATTACAGACAAGTGAAGCTCCAAGAATAGAAGCCGATACCAAGGTTATTCTGATAGTAGAATTATCTGTTAAGGATTTTAAAGAAGCTATTTAAAAATGTTTCAACAAGCAATTATGAATTTTCTTGAACTAGGCAAAATAACAGAAAATCTGAGTGACAAAATTGAAATTATATAAAAAAATGGAAATTATAGAACTGAAAGTTATAATTACAGGGAAAAATGGCTTACTGGTTGGACTTAATAGTAGAATAGAGGTAGCACAGGATAGAATCAGTGACCTTGAAGAAAGAACAATAAATTCACCCAATCTGAAAAACAGAAAATACACTGAAAATAAGTGAATGGACTTTCAGAGACCTGTGGGAAAATAACAAAAGAACTAACATGTATATCATTGGAGTTTCAGAGGCAAATAAACAATATAGTGGGATTTAAAAAGCATTAAAAAAATTAATGGCTTAAAATTTCCCAAATTTGGTGAAAGAGATATAAGAAGCTGAGCAAACACCAAATATGATAAACAGAAAAATCCACACCAAGACACATCATAATTAAACTTCTGAGAACTAAGGAGAAAAAAAGTTATGAAATTAACCAATGAGAAACAATGCATTACTTATAAAAGAACACAAATTCAAATGATAGGAAGTTCTCATCTGAAACCATGGAGTCCAGAAAGAGGTGTGGCACAACGTTTTTCAAATACAGAAGCAAAGAACTGCAACTCTAAATTAGATTTCTGGCAAAATATTCTTCAAAAATAAAGGGGAAATAAAGATTAAGGAAAACTAAGATAATTTGTTTTTAGAAAGCCTACCCTTAAGAAATAGCTAAAGGAAGTTCTCCAAACAGAAATGAAATAACAAAAGATATAGAACTTCAGAAAGAACATCAGAATAAGTAAAAATAGGGTAAAGGTAAAAAGACTATCCAACATTTTGTGAGTTTCTTAAATCATATGTAATGGTTGAAGCAAAAATATTAACATACATTGAGTTTTGATATAGAACTCAATGTATGTAGAGGAAATACTTAAGATAATTAAACTTAAAGAGTGAGGAGTATAAGAAACCTAAGTGAAAATAAGGTATCACACTTCACTTGAATTAGCAAGACAACATTAGTACCAGTAGACTGTGATATAGGTATGTTGCAAACATAGAGCAACCACTAAGAAAATTACACAGAGTGATATACTCAAAATCATTATGAAAAGTCAAGGTGGAATATTAAAAATATGCTCAAACTACCCACAAGAAAGTAA
>NW_017731762.1:936600-950035 GCF_001890085.2 Hipposideros armiger | reverse complement strand
AAAAAATCCAGTAAATATTTGTAGACATAGATGATAGACTAGCTTATTCTAAAATGTATATGGAATGGCACAACTAAAATAATCTTGGAAAGGAATTGGGAAGATTAATTTTATCTAATATTAAGGCCTATTACTTAACAACAGAATCAAAACAATGTGATATTATTGGTAGAGGGATGGACACATAGATCAATGAAATAAAACAGAATAGCAAGCCCAAAATAGGCACACCCAAACATACATAAATGGTTTTTGACAAAGGGTCAAAAAAAAAAACTCAGTGAGGAGGGACGGTGTTTTTAACGAATAGGGATGGAATAATTAAGCATTCACGGGCAAAAAAAAGAAAAAAAGTTATCCTCTATCTAAACTCTGTAACTTACAAAAATTAACTCAAACCATAACACTTAGAAAACAAACAGGAGAAAATTTGGGGGACCTAGGGGTAGCCAAAGAAATCTTAGACTTAATAGTAAAAGCACAGTCTCTAAAAGGAAGACAATAAATTGGGTCTCTTCAAAATTTAAAATTTTGCTTTGAGAAGACCCTGTTAGAGGATGAAAAGACATATACTTGGAAGAAATATTTGCAAATTATGTATCTGAAAAAGATCTTATATTTCAAATATATAAAAAATTCTAAAAACTCAATATTAAAAAACAACCTAATTTAAAAATTGGCAAACGATTGAACAGACATTTCATTGATGCACCAAGTACAGGAAATGATAGTACATATTATTAGCCATTAGATAAATGCAAATTAAAACTATAATGACATATTTCCACACATTTACAGTAATGACTAAAATAAAATATAATAACACCACCAAATGCTGGCAATGATGCGGAGAAAGTAGATCACTCATCCATTGGTGGTGGGAGTGCCAGATGGTGTCTGGGGAACTACTGCAAAGGGAACAGTTTAAATGCCCAAGAT
The DNA here is from genome assembly GCF_001890085.2 of Hipposideros armiger. NCBI lineage: Eukaryota > Metazoa > Chordata > Mammalia > Chiroptera > Hipposideridae > Hipposideros > Hipposideros armiger. The sequence goes on along the minus strand of NW_017731762.1, from coordinate 949,096 downwards.
CCATATTAGTGTCGAGTTTTTGCCATTCAACATTTCAGTTCTGAGATGAGCAGAAACTGCTCCCTCTCCATTAAATAACCTAACTAACACACCTTTCCAATACAGTCATGTTTTTCCACCCCGTTAATACTACAACCAAAATCAAATATGCATCCATACTTAACTTGTTTCCTCAACCAACAAATAGGAGGGGTACAACCATCCCCTCTCCATAGTGAATCTCTCTAGCAATGCTAGAACCTAACCCTTCCTGTCTTGTTAGGAGCTTCACTCTATCCATTATCCCTTATCTCTAATATTTTAAATTCCTCCCTCTCTAATAGCTTTCCCCCTGCAACCTACACGTTTGCTGACATCTGTCCTCAAATTTTATATCCTCCTCCAGTTTTTCCTTCCTGTCTTTTTTTATCAAGACCTATAAGAGAATGATCTAATTTTACTATCATACTTGTCCCATTTTAGATGAACTCAACTCACCACAGTCTGTTTTCTGCCTCCCAACACTCCGCTGAAACTGTTGCCACCAAAGTCACCTATAATCTCTGAGCTGCTAAATCCTACTCTCTATTCTTATCTTACTTTACATTTAACACTTACTTAACAGCAGAATTGACTCACTGACTATGGTCTTTTTCTTTAAATTCTCTTCCCTTGGCTTTTTGATCCCTTCCCTTCCTAGGTGTTTTTTTTTCCTACCTTCTTTGTCCCATTCTTCCTTTCCCTTTCAAAAGCATCTGTGTCTTCCTTTTGTCCCCCTTAGACATATGTTTCCCAGAATTATTTATGATACACTTTTCTCACTCTCCATAGTCCACTTACTTATCTCACCCATCCCATAGACTTCAGCTGTTGCTTCTGCTGATGGTTCCCAAATCTCTCTCTAGACCAGATGTTTCTTGAACCATAAACCCATATGCCATTTGGATGTTATGTAAACATCTCAAACTCAATATCTCCAAAGTGAATTTGTCAGCCTCCATCCTGCTCTTCCTCCTGTATTTCTCATTCTATAACTCATGTCACCGCTCCTTCCAAGTGTCTTAGAAGTGATACGTGACTCCTTTCTCTTTACCACCAAATCCTAATGATACAAGTCCCTTAATATGTCTTGGATCTCATCTCTTCATCTCTAATATTACTCTCTGAATTTAAGACATCATTTATTTCCCACAGCTTAGTTCTTTCTTCTGTAGCTTTGTTCTACTATTTTCTAATGCTCATACTTCACAATATTTCCAGTGTTACTTTTCTAAAATGGGACTCTGACCAACTCATTTTCTTATTTTAAATCCTTAAATTGTCATATTCTTTTTTAATCCAAGCTACTTAGTAAGTAATGCATAATAGAATCTTTGTGACCCTCTTCTGCTTCTCTCTTGTACAAGTTGGAGACACTTTTAACTATAAGTAATAGAAAGTCTGAATTAATAACACTATAATATATATTTTATTCACATAATAAGAGGTCTGGAGGTAAGCAGTGGTCATGCCACTCAAAAATGTCATCTAATATCCACAATCCTTTTTTATGATTCTTTACCATTTATGATAAGTTGGTTTACTGTCTAATGGTCACAAGAAGACTATTTAAGTTTCAGGTGTCACAACTGTATTCAAGGCTAGAGGAAAATGGAGAGAGTAGTGCTAGCTACACCTGACTATCTCATCAGGAAAAACAAATGCCTTCCTGGGAGCCCTTAGAATACTTCCACTTGCTTTTCTTCAGCCATAACTGGATCACATGACCTTTGTTACCAGGGCTTCATCTCTTGGGTACCCAACTCAAGAACTCATTTTTCATTTCCTATACAATTAAGGATAAAATACCATGCCCATCATTCTAGACCCTCCCTGTTTACTTTTATGTTAATGATTCAATTTTATTATTTAAGTTTAAGGAAAGTTCCCTTTGGTTATCATTCTCTACAGTCTTCCAGTATGGCCTTTCAGCTGAAGCCACCAATTCTATATTCTCAGAATCTCATAGCCCTCAAGATGGTATCATAATCTTGGTTTTCATATTGTTCAGGTTATGAATCTTGACTTATTGATGAGGCTATAGCTCTTAAACAGCAGGAACCATACATAGCTCAAACATTTTTTTTTGTCCTTTCAGCAACTGATAGATATACATAATGTATTAAAGTAAAATTGTGGAGCTTTAGATCCTTAGTAGACAATACTTGTTTTTATCTGGTATTCTTATTATGAATGAAGATCTTTTTTATTAGGTATTTTATTACCTCCTTTACTCAAATATTTATTGATCACTTTAAATATGACAGGCCTATATTTATGTCTTGGGCAAATAGCAATAGAAAATTTTTTGTGTGACACCCATCCTTTATTTAAATATAGTATTATGAAAAATAAATCAAATGGTATATCTAACATAGAAGAGTTGGAAATCAAATAAAAGATTAATATTATTAATTATAAAATATAAATTTATTTGCATGTATATTTGAACACGAGTCTGACATGTGTCCTATTCCTACATCTTTACATTTACCACAATTTGAATGTGCAGAGGAAATGTGGCTCCTTTAATTTTTTTTCTTTTAACTAATCCGGTCTTTTTCTTAAGGTCCACCTCACTACTGGTTAATGGGGAAAAAAATATCTAAAAATTTAAACAGTAATTTAAATAGCCCTTTCAAATAATACTCATCATTTCTTTTGGATAAGAATACCCAGGCTCCCAGGGAAACACATCTATGCTGTTTCTGTCTCTAAGATGATGTCTCAGTTAATGAACAAGTTGCATTGCGGCTGGAACTTAGGACTTGGCCCCTTGGTACTTGTTTGGGCTCAGTAGCCCTCCTGGTTGACTTGGACTCTACCAGTTCTTATTGACTATAGAATTCTCTAGAATTTGGTTGAGATCACATTGGTTCCAACTCTTCAAGTTTGGTATAAAGATGCCGTATTCTCACTCCCATGAGCCTCTCTGGCAAGCTCCACAGAGAGATACATATGTAATTCTGGAAACAAGGGTGGCTCAGGAAACAATAAATTCGGGGTCTTCCTTTGACTGACCATGCTTATCAGCCAAATGGGCCTTTCATTGGTCTAAGACAGCCTTCAAAGGGACCTTCGCTTAGACTCTCAAATAGGTAGTAGAGGTGGGTGAATGTGTTGGGGTGTGGGGATGGGGTACGAAGGGTTCCTTTCTATGTTAAGCACAACTCTTGCTTTTATCTAGCCCAGAGAGAAAAAACATCAGTGCACCTTAATTATGCTCCTTTGTATTCCTATTCCTCCCTTCTTTCCATTTCCTACTCATCTTCACAACTGGAAAGAGTAGGCTTTTCTTTTCTTATCCTTTTCCCATACTTCAACTAAGCCTTAATGGTGGTCAGAGATATCTCCTCTACTGTGGGAGAATTCTATGAGCATGGGTCATGTAAGCTTGGCTGTTAGATAAAGTGAGAAATAAACAAATCTGGAAAATTATCTTTCAAGATTATAGCCCATTTTACTGCTTAATTCTATTTTGACTTTCAAAAGTTAAATATACTTCTCTCTCCCTGTTTTCCTCCCACACAAACCCAGAGAAATGGAAGTCTTGGGCCTGGAGAGTGAAGGTCACATAAGGAATAAAAAGAAAAAGGAAAAAAAGAAAAAGAAAATTGCATTAAAAATCTATAACTATTATTCTTATAGAAAGGATTTAAACATATTGTATATAATTTTATATTCCTATTTTTAAGAGTGAAATTTTCCATACTATACTTAACTCTAAAAACACTCTCCTATTTCATGCCCATTATTCAAAATCATCTCCTCTCTCAAATCCCTCCTTAAAATTTCTCTGAAACCTTTATAAAAAAGAGAGCCTGAAGGCCTTCTTTTTTTTTTTTTTAAAGACAAGAAAGCAGGTCAAATTTAAATAAAAGACAGAATAAGATAGACCAAGCACATGGGGAGAAAAATAAATAAGTTCACCTCTTTCAAGTAGCTTTTTCCATGGAGTTTTTATATTGGATCTTCTTGTTTTATTTTTTATCTCTAATGTAGAAATATTCTTCATGGATTGTAATGCTTTTCAGTTTGAAATACATCAAATTCATTTCAACCTCTACTAATAATAGTAGTATATTTAAAATCAAATACCAGTAAATGTCACATTCAATTTCCTTCTTACTCAAATGGAGATAATAATGCTTTTTCCCAGAACGTCTCAAAGAATCTATGAGGATAAAATGGATAAAGTTGTAGGATAATTTCAGCTTATTAGGGAAAAAATATGAAGTATAATAATTCCCATGTCTTCAGAGTGCACACTTCCTTGGAGTAGTTTCTAATTCACCATAGTTGTAAGCTTTTTGGTTTTCTCCTGTGTTCACAGATATTTTATATCTGTGTGCAAAATGAGGTAAGATAAATTGCCTGGGTTATAAATAGGTTTATTAAATAGTTAATAGCATACAAGCCAAAAGCGAAGCAAATTAGTAAAAAATTAAGGATTGTATGGTCTTTGAAAGATTAATTTTTATTTCAGACAAAATTGTATTTGTGTAAAAATGTAATTTATGCAATACTCCGATTTTTCTTCCTTTTGATAAAATTTTCTACATCACTGATGTGAATTATGACATAATTTTTAAGTAGGTCCCAAGCTTCACAGCAGGTTTTTTGTTTGTTTGTTTGTTTTTGCTGGCTCTGAAGGCTACTAACATGAAGCTATAAAAAGGTAAAGATAGTTTTCAATTCAGGCTTGCTAAATCAGTTGGACTGAACATTCTGCTTTTTCATGGAAGAGAAATATGGCTAGTTTGCCTAGTACATTTTAGGATACACTTATTATACTGTCTCCCAAGGAGCTTAAATAACAACAAAAATAGATAATGCTCCTTTAACATTTTGACACATTAAAGAACACATGGCCATTAGCAAAGAATGATGCACCTGAAACCTATGTAACTTTACCAACAATTGTCACCCCAATAAACTTTAATTAATAATTTAAAAATGACAAAAACAAACAAAAAGATGCAAGATACTACCGCCAAAAAGATATCCCCTTGTTTATAGTACATTTGTAAACCAGAGTCAATTATTCATATTTTATAAAGTACCCAAATCTACATAGCATGGAAGTTTTCTTTTTCTTTTTGTCCTCTTGGGAGCCATTTAACACTTAGTTTAAATGGAAGTCAGTGAAGCGAACGTAGGCCTGCCGTTCCCTCCCCTCACCCTTATTAGAGAAACAAGATGTTAAAAATCTGCCTCCTTTCCCTGACTGGCCTCCCTTTCAAATAAAATAACTGAATTGAATGTTCAAATATTGGCAGCTCCTAGGGTGGTGGTGCTTCAACCTGAGCCCCCCAGGCGTGGAAGGGAGGAGGTAAGACTTCCCAAGTGAGCCTGGAGGGGCTTGTCTGGCAGGGTTCAAATTTCTGGCAATGACTGGCTATAGCTCTGATGAAAATTCAATATAAATCCTCACTTATTTAGAAATATGTGTCTGACTTTTCTAACACCAGTGTCTTGGTTTCTCCAACTGTTTATGGAAATTTCCTCACTTCAAAAATGTCAGATTTCGCTGGGGGCAGGGGGCATTCATTTTTCCCACCTTATGCACACATCATTACAGACTGGTGCATGGAAACTGTGTGCACAGTGCTACATGTCGTAAGCTATTTGGGGTATGACTGCATGAGCACGGTGAGCATGAAATAGCCATTATTTATAGGTTAATTGTTCCCCTCCCCTGAAGAAAATTCTCCAAGAGCAGGGCTTTTTTTGTTTGTTTCTTTGTTTGCTAGTGTTTTACTATTTAGTGAGTAATAAGCTCATATGAAAAATTTGAAGAGCTGTATTTAAACATAATAATAGCTACACAGCTCTCCCACATACTCTCCGTTCTTATCCCTTCCTGCTCTCCCTCCCGTTTACTCTGTTAGAGACACTTCGGTGTGGTTCTCATCTCAGTACTCTAGTCCTTGCTATGCCTTCTGCCTAGAGTATTCTCCCCCCATATTACAGCACTGAGGTCTCTCGACTCAACTGTCAGAAATTCAGAGAGCTCTCCTTGCTGGACCAGCCTGTCTGTCTTTTCCCATTCCTGACTCTGCTTTTTTTTTTTTTCATACCATTTGTTGCTGAGAGTGCTTTTAGCATCCTTAAATTTTTTCTCCCACTGCAGCTACAATGTAAGTTCCATGAGGGCAGGGACTTGGACTATTTAATTCATTATTGTATTCCCTGTGCATCCTGTAGGTGTTTCATAGCTTGTTTTCTGATGGATGAATGCTCATGTTTAAAGTACAGATGAACTGGATTTGGAGCATACAAAGAGCTGGGAGTGCTATATGAATATATAAACAGTAAACAAGATATTGTATATGTTTTGAAAATGCCTATTAAATATTGCCAAAAAAAGGGAAAAGCCCAGAGACTTTTCCCACACACAATGCTAATTTTATATGTATTCTAGTGTTTTGTTTTTGTTTTTTAAATGAGAAATTTTTGGATCAGGTACAAAATGAATCTACTTGGTACTGAATTCAACTGATTAGGATAAAATGTTAGAGCAAATATCGAATGCAGCCGGCAAAGACCTTTTAGTTTGAAATAACATACTTTAAAAATATTCCTGCAAATTAAAGTTCTGAATTCTTTCCAAAGCCTTGAAATGTTTCCCCACCTAAGATGGTGCAAAGATAATTAGTGACACATTCTGGAGTGAATCTTACCTCCAGTGGTGTGTGGAGGGGGTGGGATCCTCAATGACTCAAATGGAGGGGGATGTGATAATTCCTGACATGGAGTTGGCCTGGCAAACATGACAATGTTAATATGCAACTAGGAGACTCAGATGTGTTTTCCTGTAGTGTTCTCTCCTCCTTAGTCTCACTTCCCTGTGGACATAAACTTAAATCATTTACAGGATAGCATTTTAATGACACAGACTAGAGTCTATTCTCACTGAGAATACCAGTACTCCAAAGACTTCCATCAATTCTCAGGACTTATTCATAGAACGTTGTCTCCATTTCTGTGGCAATTCGTGTAAGCCGCCACATTATTGTCTTTCTGGGACATTTATTGTGTAGCCCTGTTTCTCACAGGCTCTTAGAAAATGCCTTTTTGATGATCATTAATCTGTGATCACTTGACATGCTAAGATTTAAGGGATATGTTCAAGTAGGTTATCATCAGGAATTCTCTATTTTTTAAGTGTTCTTCTATTTGTCAGTTGAAGGTTATTCAGAAAATGCAAATACTTCAATGAGATTTATTTCTTATATTTGCAAGAAAATATTCTATGTAGAGTGCTACTCACACACGGTCATCCATATAGTATATACAGACTGAGATAATTGATTACAGATATCAACAATACTTTTATATTTACATATTTTAAATATGAAGGTCATGTAACCCTAGTGAAGAAATTATTGAAAAATGAACAAGAGGTACAGAATGCCACCATCCTCATATATTATTGTTAGCATGTTGGTGCATTTCCTTCCAGTAATTTGTCTGATGCATTTTATACTGTTTATCAACATCTTTTGTTCTGCTTTCAACTTTACCTTCCAAATTTCCAAGTTTTCTGTTGATTTTTATTTCATTGTTAATTTTCAATATTTTCTTTTCCTATTCATATTTTGTTCCTTCTTTTTAAAATATAGAATCCTGTTCTTATTAAATAAATGCAATATCTTGTCTTATGTCTCTAAAGATTTTAAAATGTATTTTTGTTTCCTGCTTCATCTTTGCTAACTCCTTTCCTTTGTTCATTAAAAATATTATATATACTATACTATTAGTAAGGAAGCATTTTTCACCTCTTTTTTTCTACTATAACTTAAGCTCTTCAATGACTGGGATTTTTTACTGTTTTATCTCCTTCTGTATCCACAGTGCCTATAACACTGCCTAGCACATAGTAAAAACTCATTAAGGTATCAGAGTCCTTCCTCATCATCTAATTTACCTGGTGATGCTTAGATACCTGTTTATAATTAAGAATGAAACTCCAAAAACTTGATTAGAACCTCTATGTGGAAGGTGGGGCTTGTCAAAGGATAAGATTTACTATAGATAATGGGGCAAACACCCAGCTGAATGAATTTGGGGTTCCCAATATCAGTATCTATAGGTCTTCCTTTTGAACTGGTCATTTCCTCATGAAAAATTACCCATACTCCTTCTTCAGTGATTTAAGTGTGGCAACCAGAACACTGAAAGTAAGCAGAGGAGGGGGTTTGGGACACCACCTATCATGTTGATTTTTCCTTTGCTATTGTTGCTACATTGCTGCTGCTTGCAGCTATGGCCAGTGTCTTCAGACCAGTTATTCTGTGTCGATCTCTCCACAAGACACACCAGTGGTCTTTCGCTCAGGTGAGTGAGGAGCCACTGTCATGCTGTGTAAGGTGCGAAAGGTGATATGAGAAGTATAACTGTATATTTCCAACCTATTTCTTTAATTTTAGATCCGCCTCACATTATCTATCTTAAGAGGATCTCTTGCTTCCAATTTCCTCAGCTTTTTCAGAGTTCTGTCCTGTGAATTAGCTTGCTTCTTGGCAAGGCGCTTAGTTTTCTCTGACTTGCTGAGTCAGTTATCACTCACCCATCTGCTTTATATCATTTAGAATTTTGTTATCACCTTTCATGTGCTTTCATCACCTCTTCTTTTCCCTTGGTCTTTGCAGGTTAAAGCCTCATTGTAGTGGGTTTGTGGAGGAATCAGAGATAAATATGCTTGTTTAATATTCCATAAATTTATTGGAATCCTTCCCTGGACTTTAAATCCAAATTTATGAAGACTATCCACATACTACCACAAAATAGTTCTTGGCCAAATCTCAAAGAGAGAAAAGTTGGTAGGATAAACATAATATATAATTAATTAAGGGATTGAATAAACAGTTAGGTTGCATCAAATTCAAGGAGTAATATGAGATGTGCATAGCTCAGGTCTTATACCACTTACCTGACCAAGCATAAAAAATTATATTCCATAGCTCAAAATCAAGTTAGAAACTAAAAAAATCAGTTGCAGAGATATTGATAACAATTGCAATAATAATTATTTAAAAAATCTCCAAATATATTTTAAAAATATATATTTACACAAATCTTCAAATATACATTAGATATACAATTAAACAAATATATATTATATACAAGGTCAGACAATTAAGTTCACGAACTTTCCACAGTGCACTTACACACACAGTGTAGAACATAGTATGCTATATTCTATAAACTACATAAAAAGGAAAATGCCTTTTCCATAGAATAAAGCATGTAAAGCACATAAAATTAGATGTCATTTTTAGACAATATAACCCAGATGTTGTTCAATATCACATGTTATGCCAGAAAGGGAACCATGACTTAAATCACAGTCTCTTAACATCTTTCAAATTATTTTTCTCGAAAATTATCCTTATCATCAAATCAAAGTTCTGTATATTCTGTTGACAACATTTGAGTAGATTGTGCTTCAAAGCAAATGCTATCTTGGTGATAGGCTTCATTTTCCATAAAATATATACAGCATATAAGACAGAAAGACTGCCCGCTGGTCAGATGGGAACAGTATCCTAAAGCTATAGTGAAGCAATTGAATCAATGAAAAAATATTAAGTATGGGAATAAAAGGAAGATAAAACTCAGACATTAAGAAAAATGTTCTCCTGTCATAAAAATGCTTATTGAATTTCATGTTTGGGTACCATGTCAGAGAGAGACAATTACATTCCTAAGGAGATTTGCCAAGCCAAGAGTACCGAGGAGCAGAAACAGACCCAAGCCGGGAGGACACTCCCAGCAGAAGAGAGCTGGCCAAGTTCAGGAAAATAAAACAGATCTTGAGATTCTGACAAGTCCAAAGGGAGGGCTGCATGAAAAGTACTTGTGGAAAATATTACAGAAACCACAGATTGATGATGGACTCAAAGAAAGAAAGAAAAAAAATCTTAAATTGAAGAACTATTTAATCTATCAATGTAGGACCACATGACAAAGCTACTTTGATGACTGCTTTGTAGAACTAACCATAGAAATTAATGGTGAACTGGTACTCTTAAAAATAATTTAGTTACTTACTTTAATTCTACAAGCAAGTGTAACCTGTGTATATAGCCACAAACCCATGAACTTCAAGAATTTCTTTCATTTATTGTATTGAAGAAAACATTATTTTTTTCTTTTCATGCATTGATTATCCTGTTGTTTGGCTTCTATATCTCTCTATTTCACCATGATCATGTTAAGTTTGCTGCTCGTCACTTCCTGGAACCATGCAAACCACAGACAAAAGTGCAGCACATTGGTAGCTACTATTCCATTCACTGCCCCAGATTCAGATTGAGCATATACTCCTTCTTTGTTCTCCATTAGGTATCACCAACAAAAGTTTGTCCTAGGTAACAGCCTTGTGATGGACACAGGGAATGAATGTAATAAAAAGGAAGAAAAAAATATATCAATCGTCAGTGTTCCTAAAGTTCAATTTATCATCGAGAATTTCTTACTGGAGTTCTTTTCCCTTGATCCTATCATGCTACCATTGTATTCGGACCAAATTTTTCAGATTCTGTCCCTTTTCTTTCCATCAGATCTTCTCTCTGAACACCACCTACTCACAAAGAAAATTGTTCCTAATGATCATAGATTTTTTTGATTTTTCAAGACAATTTTTTTCTTACTTTGCACATCTCTATTCTTGTCTTGGCTTTGCCACCTTTTGCAAAAGCAAAAGACGCTTCATCTGTTTTGTCCAAAAAGCAGCAATGTTCTCCCTAAGATGCATTTGATTGCACCTCTCTAGAACAATTTACTTAAACTGTCAGCAGTTTTATACATTGTCCAAAATGTTAAAATTCTTTGAAGTAACACATGCTCAGAAAAAAACCATAATAAAAATTTATAATGAATAGCAACATTTACCTAATTCACTCCTCCCCTTCTGTCTCACTTCCCTGGAGCAAAATCTTATAAATACATTATTTCATTTAAAAAATATTTTAATGATCACCTCCTTAACTTTAAATATTAATAGTTGATTAACAATTTAATATATTATTGATTGATGACCAAACATTAAAGATGATGATTTTTACCCCCTTTTCAACATTCATCTCACTTTTTTGTTTTTGCTATTTTATTTTCTCTATTATTTATCTTTGAAAAATAAATTTAGTGAAGTAAATATTATCCGCTGTGCTTTTCTCCCAAAATCTTTCCTTGCCTGCCTCCCCTGCCACCCATCCTCTCTCTGGCTTAGTGTTATCCATTAACAGGCAGTGCCAGACAAACCTTCCCCCGTTGGGTAACAGATGAGGTTTAACACCGACAAGGAGGCTTCAAAACCCTTAAACCAGAGGCCATGAACTCCAAGTCCAATTTACCAAAGAAGGAAGAAGAGAAGGAGAAAGAGAATAAGGAGAAAGAGATAAGGAGGAAGAGGGAAAGGAGGAGGAGGAGGAGGAGGAGGGGGAGGAGGAGGAGGAGCAAAGAATTTGCATGTCACAGATTATACCAGTTACTATAATTTGATTCACATGAACATTGCAGGGCTAGTGCCTGTAGCCTTTTGCATTTGACACCCCAACTTCAATCTTTCATGTTTCAACAACATTAGACAGCAATGTTTCACTAGACACCGTATCACAGATACTAAGCTCCTACATTTCTCTCCACCTCATTTGTTTCCTCTTCACCTTCTCAACATATTGTCCCCTGGAAATTAGCTTTTACATTGTCAAAGTTGAAAATTTTATACTCTGCTTCCTGATATTGTCTTCCATGTTTTGTATATAAGTTAAATCTGTAAGTTGAAAATCAACAAATAATTATATTATTGACCACAAATAGATTTTAGTGTACAATCAGTGTGCAAAACTTCATTCCTTTACTATATAGGTCCAATAGCAGGGGACTCAAGTAAATCAAAGGAGAATTATTCTAATATATAGGTGAAATGGATTTCTCTATCTTCAGAGTTTTTCAAAATTTGCACTATTTTAGTTTGATTTGGTTAACGTTTGGACCATGACTTTCCTAGATATTTTTATTGTTTTTCCCAGAGTATCTGATTTATTGTCATTACTTTTATTTTTGTTGTTGTTGTTTAGAAAATAATTTACTGTTGTCATCATGTCAGTCATATCAAGCAGTTCTTTTAACAATTTATCAATTGCTTAGAATCCACTTTGTTCTTTTTTTTTTATTGTGGTAAAAGAAACACAACACGAAATCTACATGTTATAGATTTTAACAAAATTTGAAGTGTACCACACAGTATTGTTAACTATATGCACACTGTTGTACAGTGGATCACTAGAACTTTTTCCTCTTAAATGATTGAAACCCTATTTTCATTGAACAGCAACTTCCCATTTTCTTTCTCTCTAGCCACTGGCAGCCACCATTCTACATTCAGCTTCTATGAATGGGACGACTTTAGATACTTCATATAAGAATTTTGCAGTATTTTTTCTTCTGTGACTGGCATATTTCAATTAGC
>NW_017731762.1:926217-932440 GCF_001890085.2 Hipposideros armiger | reverse complement strand
TATTCCAAAATTGTGGAGTAGGATCTAAAACCCTTACAGTATAGTTTATATGATACAAAGCATAAAATAATTAGACAGTAAACTAAAGAACTGCAGCATTCCTTTCAGGCAAAACCTTTTTCCTAAATAAAATATTTTACCTGTCACTGCTAGAAGGCTGTATTGACCTTGATCCTAATGACCAAACTTCCGGGGTTACAATTGGACATTTGCCCCAAATTACCTTTTTTCTATGAAGGATTTTAAATTGTGATACTATACTTGTGACCATCAAATAGTGCTGGGCACTGGGACTTGACAAAATATAAAACATGGGCCTGGGTCAGTCACATGGTAACCCAGATGGGTGAAGAGACGTACAGAAGAAACTGATGAGTGGGAAGTAGGATGGGGCAGAGAAGAAGCTGCATCTGCCAATCCTCAACCCATCGGTGGGAGTGTATCTGTGTATATCCTTCCTTTGGTCTCCTGAGGATGGAGTACATTGTCACATAACAGAAGACATACGGCCCTACAGGTACTTCTTTCCATTGTCACCCTTAGACATTCTCCTCACCTTGGCAAAAAGTCTCCACTCCCTAGCATGCTGATTATCTTCTCACTCTTCTTCCTTAGAACTTGGATTTCCAGATGACTCCCAAGTATCTAGAGCACGGAGCAGTGGGGACTTTTGTCTTCTTATTGATTTATTTAGTTCATTCACAGTAGTATTCTGGGGATAACTAGCTAGTTCTTTATTAGTTCTCCTTTGGGTTGTAGACCTCTGTGCTGCATAACCCTGGTAGGGCTCAACTCCTTACTGCCCACAGATGAGAAATGATTCCCAGGTGTGAGGGTGAGTAAGACATTGAAAAGGAAGGCATTGATGAAATGGCTATTATAAGCAATCTAAATTTTTTCATATGTTTAAATAATTCTATGGCTGAACAAAAGTATCATTACAGAAATTAAAAACAAAAAGATTTAAAATATCTTGATAAAGAAAATAATGTATTGTACACTTTGTAATATAATATGACATAAAACGATCCATCCTCTGCTTGAGGATAGAGCTTTGGTGTCTTTTTTCACAGAGTTAATAAATAGTAGGAATGATGTGTCTGAGTCAGGTCTTCATTTTAAGCACAGCATTAAATATGTTCCAAAATTTTGTTTAAATTCCAGGATATTATAAAAGTCTCCTTTTCAAAAGCAAGTTTTAGCAGAGAATAACAAAAATGTAATGTTTTAACTCTTATATATGGCAGTTCCCAAAATATTTAATTATTTATCTTGGAGAGTTTGCCCCACAACTGTGTTTGGAAATTTACAAATTGTCATTAATCATGTTCACTTGGAATTATTCTGATTTTTTTGGTGGTTGTTTCATTTGAAAACTATTGGTATTTTTTTTTTCTCAAAACTTTTTTCCAGCCACAGAGCAATGTGTAGTAGGAAGCTCTCATAGCAACACACTTGGAATAACACCCCCAAAGCAAGTTTGAAGCACAAACTTAAATTCTCAAATAAAATCTATAGATCATTGTGTAGATTGAAAATAGATTGTCTGGTTCGAACACGCTGCCTGGGCATCAGTGCATACTTTTTAACCACCCTTAATTCATTCTGTGGGTGATCTCTCATCAGACTTTTCAGCCATTTAAAAAAAAAACAACATATAAAATAAGATCAACACATAAATGTTGAATAATTTTTACATATTAAGGGTTTCTTACATATTAAAAATTCTTTCTTCTTATAACACTTACTAACATGTAACTGAGCACTAGTGTTCCCTGGAGCACAGTCTAGGAAATACTGGCCTAGAGTAAACCTCTAACTGACAGCACAGCCTAATGGAAAATGAATAGGTTTTGAAGGTAGGCAGAACTTTGCGCTAAGACACAGTCTCTCATGCAGTTTCCTGGAATATTGTGAATTTTATTTAAAAACAAAACAACATCAGCCATGCCAAGATTTACTTACATGGTGGGGACAAAATAGTTGCTTAGTAAATGTTAGCTTGCTCCCTTCCATTCCCCACCCCACAGCTTCCTCTTTGGGGGCTCCATAAATGAGATTTATGGGTTGCAGGTGAAAGAAAATACCACCAAACTCACTTAGGCAAAAACGGAATTTGCTGGCTCACATAACATGACAAGACTGGATTCCGGACCCAGAAAATATAATTAGTTGTTTTCTCTCCACCTCTTTACTCTGCCTTCTGTCATATTGGCTTCACCTGTCACATGGCAGCAAGATGTTGCTTGGAGCTCCAGCCCCAGCATTCTCTCAGGTTTCAGGTCCAACAGAAAAGAATAAACACCTCTTTTCAGGAAATTGCCAAATAGGTTTTACCTTAGTTCTGACTAAGTCACATGCTCAAGTCTTCACCGGTTACTATGATCAATGGAATGGATACTAGTGGTGGGTCTAAGGTCCTGTGTTCCAGCTTAGGAAGAGAGAGAGGGGCAGGGAGGGAGAAAGGGAGAGAGAGTGGGGGGGAGAGAGAGAGAGATTGAGANTATATATATATATATCATATCACATTTTCTTTATCCACTCACCCATCAATAAACATTTAGGTTTTTTCCATATCTGGGTTATTGTGAATCATGCTACAATGAACATAAAAGTGAAAATACCTCTCTGAGAGCCTGTTTTCAGTTCTTTTCAAAAAATAGACAAAAGTGGGGTTGCTGGATTATAGAGTAGTTCTATTTTTAATTTTTGAGAACTTCCATACTGTTTTGGTTAGTGGCTGCACCATTTTACATTCCTGCCAACAGTGTGTAGGATCCAATTTCTCTGTATCCTCATCAACACTTGCTATTTCCTTTTCTTTCTTTTTAATTGATTGATTGATTGATATTGGCCACCCAAACTGGTATGTCTCATTGTGGTTTTGATTTGTATCTCCCTTGAGCACTTTTTCATGTACCTATTGACCATTTGTATGTCTTCTTTAGAGAAAAATTTATTCAACCCTTTGCTCATTTTTCAATCAGGTTCCTCTTTTTTTTTTTTGCTATTGAGTTGCAGGAATTCCTTATATATTTTGGTTATTAACCCTTTATGAGATATAGGTTTTGCAAACATTTTCTCCCATTTCTTAGGTTGACTTTTCCTTCTGTTGTTTTCTTTACTGCAAAAGAGTTTTTTAGTTTATGTAGTCCCACCTGTCTATTTTTGCTTTCGTTGCCTCTGCTTTTAATGCCATATTTAGAAAATCATTGCTGAGACTAATGTTATGAAAATTTTCCTTGGTTTTCTTCTAGGAGATTTATGGTTTCAGATCTTATGTTTAAGTCTTGAATCCATTTTGAGTTGACTTTTGAGTGTGATGTGAGATAAAAAATCCTATTTTATTCTTCTGCATGTGGATATCCAGTTTCCCCAGCACCATTTGTTGAAGAAACTACCTTTTCCCTATTGTGTAGTGTTGGTAATTTTATTGAGGATCATTTGGCCATATATGTGTGGATTTATCGAGTTCTTTATTTTGTTGCATGGGTTTATGTGTCTATCTTTATGCAAATACCATGCTCTTTTGATTATTGAAGTTCTGTAGTGTGTTGTGAAGTCAGGACGTATGAGGCCGCTGGCTTTGTTCTTGTTTCTCAAGATTGTTTTGGCTATTCAGAGTCTTTTTTGGTTCCATATGAATTTTAGGATTTTTTTTTCTATTTCTGAAAGAAAATGTCATAGGATTTTGATAGCAATTACATTGAATCAGTAGATTGTTTTGAGAAACTTGGATATTTTTAACCATATGAAGTTTTCCAATAAATAAAACAGATGTTTTTCCACTTATTTGTGTTTTCCTTCATTTCAACAATGTTCTGTAGTTTTCAGTGTACAAGTCTTTCACTTCATTGGTTAAGTTTATTCCTAAGTATTTTATTCTGTGTGATGCTATTGTAAATGGGATTTTCTTAATTTTATTTTCAGATTGTTTGTTGTTAGTGTGTAGACACATAACTGATTTTTAAATGTTGATTATTATCCTACAAATTTATAGAATTTGTTTATTAGCTCTAACATTTTTTTGTGGGATCTTTAGCTCATATCATCTACAGAAATAATTTTACTTCTCTTTATCTGATTTGGATGCCTTTCATTTTGTTGTTGTTTGGTTGTTTGCTTTTTGCTGAATTGCTCTAGCTACAGCTTCTAATACTCTGTTGAGTAGATAAGGCAAAAGGGGGCCATCCTTGCCTTGCTCTTGATATTAGAGAAAATATTTCAGTTTTTAACCATAGATTATGTTGTTAACTTTGGGTTTTTCAAATATGGCCTTGATTATGATGAGGTGATTTTCTTTTATTCCTAGTTTTTTTTTAGTGTTTTTATCATGAAAGGGTGTTGAATTTTGTTAAATGCTTTTTATCTATTGAGATGATCTTGTGATTTTAATCCTTTGTTCTGTTAATGTGGTTTATCTCATTGATTGATTTTGAACCATCCTGTCATCTGAAGGATAAATTGTACTTGATCATAGTTGATGATCCTTTTAATGTGCTGTTGAATTCTGCTTGCTAGTATTTCGAGAGGATTTTTGTATCTACATTTATCAGAGTTATTGGCCTGTATTTTTCTTTTCATGGTGTGTTTTTGCCTGGCGTTAGTATCAGGGTAATGCTCTCACCATTTCACTTGGAGGTTACCTTTCAGATTCCCTCTGCCCCACACCCTGCAGCTCTTGGTTACTCCGCCTCACTCCTGTACTCAGCTGTGTTTTTGAGAATATCTCTTCAGGCCTTATTACAGTTCAGAAAAGATTTAAAGCACAAATCATCCAAGGTCACAGGCTGGATGTAGTGAATTAATTCTAGTCAATATAATACAATAAAAATATGTCACTAATGAAATATGAAAGTAAGTTACAAAAAGACTCTAGCTTCTATCTACTTTCTCTCTTTCTCAGCCCTTGCTCTGACGTAAGCAAGCTGCTATGTTGTGAGCTTCTCTGTGGAGAGACCCATATTGCAAAGAATTAAGGAAGGTCCCTGGCAAATAGCGAGTGAGAAATTGGAAACTTCAGCCCAACAGCCCAAGAGGGACTAAATCTTGGGCTGTTGGGACTCAAACTACCTGACTGAGCTTATAATCAGATCCTTTTCCTATCAAGCCTTGAGATGAGTCTGCAACCCCAGGTGACACCTTGACTACAGCCTATGAGAGACCCTGAGTCAGAGACAACTGGTTAAGCTGCACCTGAATTTTGGACCCACAGAAACTGTGAGATATAGACATTTGTTATTTTGAGCATCTTAGTTTGGGGCCAGTTTGTCATACAGCAATAGATACCTAATACCCCTGGGTAAGAATATAACTGTAAAGCAATTTTGAGAATATATAGTAATATTTTGAAACAAAGTACAGCGGAGACAACCTTAAGAGCTTCTTCCCTCTTACTCTGAAATTAATTTTAAAACAAATTATTTATAGACAAAATATAAAACATAAGAATTAATATTTTAAACACAATGTATAATCTACATATCATGTACTAATTTACACATTTCTCCCTTTGTTTTTCATTAGTGGTAATACATATTGTATGGTTTTGTAAAATTTCTAGCAGGTATAAATAAGCATAAACTAAACACAGGATTACTTTTGGGAATAAAATAAAGTAACATAAGGGTCCCTTGATAAAGTTCAAGATTAAACCATTGTAGCCTATAATTTAAGAATATTAAATTTAACACTCAGAAAAGTGATAAAAATTGCTCAGAAAGAAATTGAGCTATTTGTCATCCTTCGGGAAGAAGAGATTTGTAGTGCCTTAGTACTTATGAGAAATGTTTGAGATAAGTATTTAAGTTCCTATTCAGAAGTCATTTGATAATCTATTTTTAGTTTGGAACTGAGAAAACATTAAAAGAAATTATCTTATATAACAAATATTAAAATGTAACCTGATTTTGTTGCTTGCAATATTTGGAAACAAACAATCAAACCCAATAACATAAAGAAAAATTTGGCCTCTAGCAAAAATATATCAGTTCAATTACATGGTATCTTTAGCTTATCAAATTTTGCTTCCAAGTTTTTATGACTGAAGAAAAGAATAATTGCTCATGTTACTGAATGTGACATCCAAGCAGATGATTTGATTTCTAAACGGTATTTATCCCCAGGTCAACATAAAGGGATAGAGTGGGTTGATCTTTGCCACAACCCAGTAGAATGAACAATCTCTCTCTCTCTCTCTCTCTCTCTCTCTCTCTCTCTCTCT
>NW_017731762.1:875687-923703 GCF_001890085.2 Hipposideros armiger | reverse complement strand
GTTCCAGCTTAGGAAGAGAGAGAGGGGCAGGGAGGGGGGGGGGGAGAGAGAGAGAGAGAGAGAGAGAGAGAGATTGAGAAAGGGAAAGGGAAAGAGAAAGAGAAAGGGAAAAGTGGATGTCAGGGAATCAGCTAATTCCCCAAATGGAATTCAGGTCATAGTTCTCAGAAAAAAATGGTGAATAGACACTGGAGAGAAAAACAGCAGATCAGATATCCACTATAAACCCCCTCTTACCAATCCACTGTCATGCAAGCTTCAAGTAGAACTCTATCCTACTCACTAAAAACAACAATATCCCTAGAATATTCTATCTTCCTGCCCCAGAATCTTCAAGAGATTTCACTCTGTCAATTAATTAATTATTTAAAAATATTTTTACTTTTTCTACTATAGCTTCCACATTTTAGATTCAGCTTACATTTGCTTTCATGGCACCCAAACACCCTCCTCCACCAAATCTTCACTCTAGTCTGGAACTTGTGTCTTCTTCCTGAGCTCACAAATCACCCCAGGCATCCTAGCACAGATCATACTGTATTATATTAATTGGCTGGTTGGTTATGTCTCTCCCCCATAAGGTGTGGATTCATCCTGGGTCCTCACTGTCTAGCACGAGAACTGCCGCAGAAGAATCACTTCATAAGATTTGTTAAGGAAATAAATGATTGAATCAAATAATGGGTGAATGAATAAATAGGTATCACAGAGGAGACCTCAAAAATGTGAACCTCTTGCATTATTTGGTAGATAACTAACTTCAGTTATAGAGTTAATTAAGTATTATTAATGAAGTACAAATTTCAGTTGGTTTTATGCTCCAGGTCATTTCTTTTACTGTATAAATATCTATACTGGCCTTACAGAGTTGGAGTGATTGTTTCTCTGTCTGTCTTTTTGTCTGTCTCTGTCTATCTGTCTCTCTCTAGCACTAACACACACACACACACATGCATGCACACATACCCCAACACTCCTACATATGTAAAATTCCCCTAGCAGCATGGTTAATTAAAAAATTATATAATGCAGCTCTTATTTCTGATGGTTTTTTATTATTATTATTATAGTCCCAAATGGTGAGCTACTTTGTAGAAGCACTGGCCACATTTTCACTACAGCAAAATCTCTAGATGCAGCAATTTTCTGACAATTTATTTGACTACAAAGTATCTGGCTGGCTTCAGAGAGAGAAAAAAATCATCCAGAGTTTTCAACAGAAGGAACTTCTAAAGGTAGATGAAGCCAAAGCATTTCAAGGAGGGGAAAAAAAAAAGTAGATTAGCCAACGGTGAAATCTCAGCAGTCCCAGCGAGATTTCTCCTCCCTTGAATTTTGCTGAAGTTGGCTTTTCATCAATTATTTCCATGAAAGTTTCAAAGTGCTGTGGGTATATAATTTTCACTCTTATAGGTGAAAGTTCTTCTTAAAGTATAATTTTAAAACCTATTTTTAAAAAATACACAAGCCATGCACGAGTACAATTTCAACGTTAAAAAGTTGCAAAACCATACATAAATACATAGAATTTTCAAAACACTGTTTAGTTTATCCCTTTCCTTTGACATCCATAATTGCTTCTAAGGTTTGTATCTTTCCAGATATTTAAAATTTTTTCATATGTTATTCTTCATAAAGGCTTCTCCAGTTTCCTTTCTATGAATTTCCTCTCCTCCACTCCTGATCATTTTGGCCAGAGAGCATTTCCAGTGCCTGCCTTCACTATGGAATCCATGCCTTCCTACAAGCCCCTTCTAACAGCCAGAGACAATGAGTCACAGGCTCAGTCAGCTAGATGCAGGCTCCTGGGACTCTGAACAGGAAGTGAGTGAAATAAGGAATCAAGGAATTTTGAGGGTCAGAATCCTCACAGTAGCAGCAGCAGCAGAGGTGATGACAGCAGTGGCAGCTGTGGCAACACACTGGCCAGGCTATTCCTGCACAAGTATATTGCAGTGTTTCCTGCTTCCTGATTACTTTCTGAGCTTCCTTGTTTCCTGGTGTTTCCGATGTCTTCTTCCTGTTCCCATTGATTCTGTGAGTTGGTATCTTTTCAATAACATGTAGACTAGGATTCTGTTAATTCTATTGTGCCTGTTATTGAAAGTATAGGCCAACTTTTTTTTGGTTCTTTTCCTAGTACCTTAGTACCTATTTCTCTATCATTTTAACATATATTTTTTCAGTATTTCCAGATGTGTCCTTTACCATATAA
Source organism: Hipposideros armiger (assembly GCF_001890085.2). NCBI lineage: Eukaryota > Metazoa > Chordata > Mammalia > Chiroptera > Hipposideridae > Hipposideros > Hipposideros armiger. The sequence continues at coordinate 921,488 of NW_017731762.1, read as the reverse complement.
CTATTCAGAGTTACATACTATTGAATTTTTAGAATTCAAATCTGAGAATTTCCTATATTTATAGAAATTCCTTTAAACTGCTTCTTTAATTCTCTTGTCTTTAAGATACCCAAATAGTTTCTTATTTTTAAAGGTCAATACATCAACATGACAAAGGGAATTTATGAAAAGCCTGCAGCTAAAATCATACTCAATGGTGAAAGACTGAGTTTTCCCCCTAAGATCAAGAACAAGACAAAAATGCCTACTTTCTCCTCTGCTATTCAACATTGTACTGGAAGTTCTAGCTATAGCAATTAAACAAGAAAAAGAAGCAAAGGGCATTGAAACTATTCCAACTGTAAAAGAAAAAAAAGTAAAACTATCTCTGTCTACGGATGACATGATCTTATATGTAGAAAATCCCAAAGAACCAAAGAATCCACAAGAAAGATGCTAGAACTGACAACAAATGAATTCAACAAAGTTACAGAGTACAAGATCAATACACACAATTCAGTAGTGTTTCTATATACCAGCAATGAATGATCAAAAAAAGAAAGCTAAGAATACAATTTCATTTACAATAGTATCTAAGAGAATAAATATCTAGGAATAAATTTAGCCAAGGAGGTGAAATTTCAAAACTTACTACAAAGCTACAGTAACTGAAACAGTGTGGTACTGACATAAGGATATGAAGACCAATAGAAAACAATTGAGAGTCTCAAAAATCAATCCATATATTTACAGCCAATTGATTTTTGGCAAGGGTGCCAAGCCTGTTCAATGGCGAAAAGTATTCTCCAACAAATGGTGCTGGGACAATGATCTAAACATAAGAGCTAAAAACATACATCCCCTGGAAGAAAATACAGGGAAATCTTCATGACCATGGATTTGGCAGTGAGTTCTTAAAGTTGATTTGAACTCTGCTATTTGGTTTCGGTTTTTGTTGTTGCTGTTTTTTGTTTGTTTGTTTGTTTTAAGTAGGTAATGTCTCTTTTTTTCCTGACTTTGATGCTCTGTGGTTTGAACATGGATATAGACTTTAACAAATATGAGCCACTGATTTTTTGATGAAATGGAAAAAATTGTTAAAGTTGAGAACCATTTAAAAAAAATGATCAATGCTCATCTTAATCATTTTCCTTAAATTGAAAGATCTAAATTTATATTATTTGGTAAGTTTTTGGTGTAGCACAAGGCCTTTCCTTTGAGATGGGTCTTCTGGTTAGATTTTCCTGTTATCTTTCTTTTTATGAACAGCACTCGTAATGAATTACCCACACTTTCCAATTTCATGTCTTTAGAGTGAAGGTAAAAACTTAGACATTGTAGGAAGTCTTTGTGTTTACAGCATCCCAGAAATGTATGACTTTTAACCCCGATTTTACCTTCACATCTAATATTTTAATGTGACATGCCTTTATGGAGTTCTCCCCAAAGCATTCAATTTAGTTTTTCTTGACAATTCTTAAGTTTGTATTGATAATGTACCAGTTTGTGTAACTAACATAACACATACAACTCTCTTTTACAGTTAGGCACAAAACACAACTGACTTTTTAAGAACAGAATTCAAACAGTGCACATCAAGCAGTGCACTGACGTGCCAGGTAATCCCTGTCCAGTCCTGGGCGTTTATCACTCTTTGAGAATCATTAAGACAGAACTGAGGAAGTGCATTAATTGGCTGAGTCAGTCAAGAGAAATAACTCACTTAAGAGAACTACTCTGTCTCTCTTATTCAGAACTCGCTGTACTGTTTGCTACAATCTGAGCAATCATGTATTTTCCAATTCTGGACTTTTTTTGTTATATGTTTCTCAACAGTGTCTCTGCCCTCTTTATTCTTATCAAGAAATCTCAGATATATGTTGTATATTTCCATTTTATCGTCCATTTCTTGTAACTTCTTTTCATGTGTTCAGCCTCTTTATATCTCTGGGTTGCCTTTTGGGGCTCATTCCTGCACTCTGTCTCTCCATTTTCTCATTCTCACTTCATCTGTGTCTCACTATCATTTGAGCGGTCCCCTGAGATTTCCATTTTGATCATACTATATATTTTACTTCCAGGTGTTCTACTTCATTCTTGTTCAAGTCTAATATGTTTTGTAGTGTCCTATTCTTTTACTGAGTTTTCTATTCCTTCTTTTATCTCTTTATTTAAAATATTTTAAAAATAATAATTTTTTCAAATAGTTTCATTTTCTGTTGAGCTTGAGGTGTTATTGCAATATAACTTTTTGTTACATCTGCTTATTCTCCACCGCGTGGTTGTTTCCATAAGTGATTAGGTATAGGGCCTGTGGAATTAGACTCCCTGGGTTCCTAACTTGGTCATAGAATACTACATAATTATTATAGTTCAGTGGAAAATTTTCTCTCAACTTCCCTTTTATTACTCCCCAAAATAAGAGATATAGTTGGTTATGTCTATCAATTTCACAAGGAAGAGGCAAATTTATCACTTAAGTAGAACTTAAACATTATAATATTTTAGGTTTTTGAATCTTGCCTCCATAACTTAAAATATAGATGGTTAATAGATTTTACCTCCAAGCCCTTACAGTACACATTTATTTGTTTGTTTATTATTGCCCACTACTAGACAGAGAGTTCCTTGGATACTTTGAAAGGACAATGAATAGAGTTTTTCTGATCCCTTTTTCACAGCGCTCCCTTTTTCAGCTAGAAGTTTTATGTCAGAATCTCAGTTTCAGCTCTTTGTCTTAGACACAGGTTGTGCCTGTGCATCAAAGTGCACGAAACGTCAGTGCTCTTAGGTCAAACTCCACATAGGCTATGATCACACACTTTTTATGTTGGATATTTAATTCTCTATGTCTGCAAATTGAAGATTTATTATTTTACTTTGTGTCTTTATTTGTTAAGTTGATTATTATGTATTGTTATTTTGTATTAGCATGTTTTTTCTCATGGTTTTTTGAGGAGGGTGGAGGCAGGGCTAAGGGGACATCTACATCTTTCACCATTTAGCTAAAAAAATCATCCTGGAATAGATTTCTACAAGTATCATTTCTGGGTCAAAAAACATGTGCATTTAAATTTCTGAGCTGCTTCTAAATTTTCTACCCAAAAAAGATGTTCCATTAAACCCTCCCCCCTATTGTGCCTGAGAGTGCCAATTGCCCCACACTTTTGACTGTACCATATATTACCATATATTACAATTTTGGAGGAAAAAAACCTCGGCTGTGTTATGTTATTTACTTGTACTTATCATGAATTTTTTTTGAGAATGTCTTCATTTTTATGTTTATTCTGTGATTGCCTGTTCACATTCTTTCTGAAAGGCTAACATCCTTTTTAACTCTTGTTCTTCTTTTGCCTCAGTGGATGAGGAATAAGTAATAATTACTGATGATCATATTACCTCATTCTATATTGGCACATAATTAGGGAGAGTTAGGCAACACCATTTCTATTTTGTAACGAAGACTTTATACCAGAGAAATAGAAGTGAAGTGATTTAACTGTTATGTCCAAGGTCAAACAACTATGAAATTCAGAAATCAAACCTAGTGTTTGTGCTCTAAAAATATTACCCTGTATAATGAAGCCAGCCCTAAAGCTCACCCAAGACTATGTTTAAAGAAACAAACAAGATACAACTTTAAAAAGTACATGGCCATTCTGAATTAGGCCTAAATGCTCATAATGGAATGTCAAGATCCTCTCTCGCCAGCAGAGAATTTTATTATCTTAGAAGTTGGAACCTATGGACCTGGGACGCCTTTCTAGCTGTAGCAGAACATGGTAAAGCAAGGACTTTTCATAATCACTGCTCAGTGTTATTTAATAAAAGGTTTAAATTAATTGGGTATTACAAAAGGCCGCACAAAATCATATTGCTTGTCTGTGTTTCCTAGCAATCATTATTACCAGGCCCACTTTATGTACTCTGAGGCTATGCAGTCTATGCCTTGGTTAGTAAGGGAACTTTGGCAGTATGAGATACTAAGCCTTCTAAATAAGCCAACCAAAGGGATGATTTATACTGGCAGCTAAGAAAAGCCTCTTTGCTCACCAACCCCTTCTCCAAAATATAATTCATTATTTTTTTTCAATAAACATTTATTGAAGTCAGAACTTAAAGTGAAGATACAAAGAGAACATACCAGGTGGCAGGTTACAGCAGTTTAAAAGGACGGATAAAAGGGGGTCCTTTGGTGCTTGAAATAGCATCCATTGTCACAATTGGCAAAATGTTAGTTTCAGAGCTGAGAATTTAAATAGAATATGATCTTTCCTATGACAACCCCTGCCCCCATCGTTTGAAGGCACACCTTTAGTCTGACCACTGTCAGGCATTAGTTCGACCAATTGTCTCAACCTTTTCAATTGAATAATCTTTTCACTACAAGGCATCTACAGTATGCCTTTTATGTGTGGAAAGGAAATTCATGTTCCACCTGTAAAAACCTAGCAGATGGTGCAGTAATTTGTATATACATACACGCACACAGGATATATTCCCAGAGAATGAATCAGACTCATGTTATACCTATTTCAGTGTTTCATTATATTTAATTTTAATTCATTTATTCACAGTTTTAACCTCGGTAAGAACATTCATTATTTAAATTAATAGACAGGTAAACGGCATCAACAAAACTGCAGCATTTAATGTTGAAGATAACTGACATGCATGAAGTCATTGTATTAAAATATTGGTTTTTCTATTGTTTGGCACAGATGGTGCTAGTAATTAATAGGATGCTATTTTTTTTTTCATCAGGGGATTCCCTGTTGACAAAATTCACATAGTATACAATAAATTTCAACATTATACCATTTGAATAGATGATGTGTGGGTTGTAGATTTATTAACGGTCATGTATTATCTCAGATGCAAATTTTATAATGTTCCTAATGCTCAATGTAGTATTGAATTTAATAAAGTAAAAAAATATATATTGGGCAATATGATCTACTCCAGAAAAAATTCTTAACTGTGTATTTGATCACAGATGTGTAACAATGCATCCCATGCCGCCTGGTCTGAAAACAACAGCAGATTTAGGATACAGAGGTACTTAAATGATTAAAGGTAATAAGGAACAGCGTTACTTACCACTTAAAAAAAAAGGCCATTCGGAATGCATTCGGAATGCAGGTATCTTTCCTGAGAGAATGTATTCTTTGACATATCAGAAACGGTAGGGAACCTCAATAGTATGATTATATATGTACATCTAACCTTAAAGACAAGTTTTAAAACCCCTCCTTTGTAAGCAAGGACTCTGTTTAGCAAACATCCTCATTAAGCTGGTTTATCTATTACATGATGAGGAAGACCAGTTCTGTGGCTTTCACCTGGATGAGTCAGCAGGACCCTCAAGGTGAGGCCTTGGACACCTATCTGAATTTTGCTAGCACCTCCTACAGTGGGCGTCAAAAGTAGAAAATTAATGTGAATAAATCTCTTCTTATGTTTCTTTTAGAGGAATCACAATATAACAAGCTAATTTCATTTCTTAAGGATTTAAAAATTATCATTCCTTATTTCTAAAGTGGCATGAAAATGCTGTTAAAATGACACTCAACTCCCAAAACAGTAAATTACTGGCCAGAGAAGTATCCACTTTTAGAATTATCCAATAAAATTTTTAAAGTGAGGAAATACAAAAGTAAATAAAAGGCACCATTTATTTCTGGACTTTATCTTCCAAAACGATTGGGTTAGAGCCCCTATGAGACCCGAATCTTTAATGAGTTGTCCCTGATGCCTCTCTCCAATGGTCTTAGTTCTTAATACAGAAACTTATTCATTTGGCAAACTAGACTGGAAGGATAGCCTCAAAATCACCTCTTTCAAGGGAACTTGAAGAAGAATAATCTTTCATATACAGTGTCCCCTTTCTAGGTTCATTATCACTCAGTTTTGTCTTTGGGAAGCAGACCCTGTTACTCTAATGTGGGGAACTTGGCACATGAGCATCTGTCTGAGGAGCACCCCTGGCAGATTACATAGACTAGAACGTGTCTGGATGGAGGGCTATGGTACAGAGCTCAGTGCCTGCAAAGACACAGGTTTGGGAATGCAAAATGAATTGAACAAAGTAAAATAGTATCTTAAAAAAAAAAAAATCAAGGAGTCACCAGTATTTGCACCCTTGCTCTTGAGTTCTGTAGGCTGGCGTGGAATTCAGTAACTTGGAAAAATGCAGCTCAATCCTTACCCCTAGCAGAAAAGTGGCTCATCCCTAAATAGACCAGAGCCTGGCTGGCTTGCAACCCCGAAGGAGCTCCCTTTTTCTCTTTAAAAAGTTGTTTCTATACTCATTATGAAGAGAATCTATTCACTTTTATTTTCAGATTAAATACATGCTATACCACATAACACAATTTCAAAGAAAGCCAGGATTGTGAAATTTATGGTCACAAACACCCATGTCCTGGGTTTTCGTCTTTTTCATTATCAATAATTTGGGCCCTTGGCACTGTTGCCTTGCCAAAAAGAGCAAATGCAATTGATCCCTCAAAATCCCCTGATTTGAGAATCAGCTAACAATGTATGAAATTTCAGGTGTGGACATTAAATTCAAATTGTGTATAAACCCTAGAATACTTGTGGAGAAATTAGCTATTTTAAAATGAATAATAAAACCACATGCTTTATGACTGTTTTCTTAAACAGTAAAAAAGGTCTCTTAAAAGACTGTTTGTCATGAAATAATTAAAACATCCTCTTAAATTTTTATGTTCTTTTTATGTAGAATATCAGTCCTACTTATAAACGAAAATATAAATGACCACTGCCTCTTATGAAAAACTCTTGCATTTGTCAATCAAATTTGGTAGTGCAAAAAAAATATTTTAGTCAATATACTTTATGGAAATAAAGTAGTAATAAATTCTACTTGAAGTGTTTCTGTAAATTAATTTTTATTTAGAAAAGTATTTTCAGTAGTAGTTATTAAATAAGGTAATTCAAGAGTATTTGAAAAAAATGGCTGTGGAGCTATATTTTTATGAATAATCTGTGAATATCTGTCACTTTTCATGTTAATAATATGGTAAATGATAAAACTAAGACGAGGGCTGGCTTGTATGTGAACTCAGACCTGTAAAAAATCAAGATGGGGTTTCAAATAATCCAATAATAAGGCTCAAACAAACATATTTCAGGCCAATCATCAAAATCCTTTAATTTCCAAAAGGAAAAAAACAACAGATGTTTTGCCCAAGTTTTACTCAACTAAATTGCAGCTAGGAAACCTCTGAAGCCCAAACACCTAAGCTTCTTTAGTTGTTAGTCTGTATATTTCTTAAGGGCCTGGGGCATCGTGGCTCGTGTGCCTTGGTTGTATATGTGTTTATAAAGTACAAGCTAATAAAATGATGATGATGGGAGGAAAAAAGGCAGGGAGAAAGAGAGAGAAGGAAGAATGGAGGAATGAAAGAAGAGAGGAAAGAAGGAAGAGAGGAAAGGAGGGAGGGAGGGAGGGAAGAAGGAGTGAAGGAAAGAGGGAAAGGAGGAAAGGGAACATATAGCTTGTAAGTGATAATTCCAAAGGACATCTGATAAATTACTGGGAGTGGGTCAGGATAGGTACGACTATGTACGCTATCCAGTTATTCTCATATCAACCCTCTAAATTCTTGTTTATGTCAAATATATTACTGTTTTTTTCTGAATTTTTAAATTTGTATCATCTATAAAATAGAATACATATTGTGGCAAAAATAAACACCAAAACATATGAATGTTAAAAAACTATATTCAAATTATTTTTCATATGGAATGATCAAAATTATGTTACTTTAACACGAATTAAAATTAAAGTAGTGGACTTGCTTAGATACCTTAAAAAAACATATGGGTACTTATCTTAAGGTTGATGAGATTAACTCTTTTCTTAGACTGCTGAGAATGCCCAGCAATAAGTCATATGGACATAATGTATTTTAAAGCTAAGTATAATAAATTAGTATTCATACTTGTACTTGCCACATCATTTCTCCCTATTGGATTAAAATCACCTTTTTATTAAAACATTGCCTTGAATCTCACGACAACTTTCTTTCCCTTTGTACTTACTCCTCTTTGGCTAAGTTAGAAGAGAAAAGGATAAAATTATGTGTTTTCCTTTAACAAATATATTCATTATAATCGAGTTGACTTGCGTTTCAAAAATTCCTTCTAAGGAATAAAAGATTTTAATGGTCAGTTTGTTTACACCAAAAATAACAGGTACAACTAAAGTAAATGTCTTATACAAACAGAGGGTAATATAACACTATATCTATTTCTCTTGACCTTTTAAATTTTAGTCTAGAACATTTACCTTGGTATTTTGTTTAATTGTATCCTATAGCTTTAACACGGTTAGAGGCAGCATGGTATTATACTATTGTAGATGACTGTATGGGTGCTCCCACCCCATCCCTTTTGCTGGTTCAGAGGGCCCTTCCTCCAGCTCCTGTAGGTGTCACTGCAGTTGGGACTTGCTGCAACTGAGCAGTGGGTGACTGGAGCACCCTCACCCCGAGGTGTCTGAGAGTTTCCTCATCCCCAAACCCCTCCCTGTAGGTGACCCATAGCCAATGACCGAATAGTGAGGGACACAAAATCCCAGATCCTTGCATCAAAGAAGGGCAAACTCTATGGTGCTTTCTTTGGAATCAGGCTGAGGCTAGACTCCGCCTGAAACCATTTCCTTGTTTAATTTCTTCCCCTTGTCTATTTTGCTTCCATCACTCCAGTAAAGATTTCTCTCAAGAGCAATTCTCTATTGAATTGAAACTCTTCAAAAAATAGCTGCACATCAGTAGACAATGTGACCTATAAATGATCCAAACTGAGTAAGACTCCAAAATATTATAACCAAGGTATATGGATTGGTACTAAGGAATCACAGCAGAGTGGAGGAGTCCATTTAGAGGCTATGAGTTCTAATGTCAGACCAAACTGAGTTGTAATCCCAGTCTTTCACTTATTAGCTGAGTGACCCTGGACAAGTTTTTTATGCTCACTAAGCCTTGGTTGGCTGGTCTGAAGTTGTGCCCAAAGCAGTAGATTAACCAATCAGAATTCATCAAGGCCTGACACTCAAAGGTTGCACTCTGGTTCCGTCCTCTCTATTGCTGTCAGTTTTTTGTTTTGTTTTGTTGTTTTTTTTCCCTATGATAAACTATTAGATAAAAAAAGATATAAGGTTACACTTCAGCTGATCTGATAGTTTTGAAGATTGTGCTGACTCAGGTTTTTAAAAAATGATGTAAATTATTTTCCCAAACACATTCCTCAAAACAGAGGCTATAACCATCATTGTCTACAGGCTGGATCTGGCACATTTCACAGCTTCGAAGAGCTCACATGATTCTACAAATGCAGGAACAGAAAGTGTCACTGCCGGTTGATGGGCAGACAGGGGTAGTGAGGGCTGAGAGGTAGTTTGCATGCACCTCTCCTAGTCTTTACCCCTGCAAGGCTGTGTTTATCCAAAGAGCGTAGCTTGAAAATGATGAAAAGACTAGTGGTAACCCTGATTATTGTCCTAAATATATGTGAAATTATAGACTGCTGAAGATGAAGCTGTATTTACCAACTCCCTTGTGACTTTTGTTGTGGCCCTCTAAGGAATAAATGACAGTATTAATAGATAAGTAAGCAGGATTTTGAGAATGCAAGTGTAACATGGGGGAGAAAATTTTGGAAAAGAGGCCACAAAGAAAAAGCTGAATGTGGTTCTAGAAAACTCCTCACTTTGTGCCATCAAATGAACCAAATTTTTTTTAAATGATTTACCACATATCTATTAAAAATATGATGTTTCTGTGATTACTAGGATATTACATTCCCCTTAGAAAGATTATGGCACTGGCAGTATAGGGATAGCCATTATTTTTGAGTCAAAATCATTGGTCATCCAGTCCTCTGTAGTTCTCAATATGGAGTGAACAGAGAAACCTAATTTGTTCATCGTTAATACTTTCTGGTTAACTAGAATATGAACAAGATAATGTGGAGAAATGCAGATGTACTGCTTACGAGGCAAAATAAGATCTCTCTAATTATGATATCATTATCTGAAGCATTCCTTGTTCAGAAGCTCTTCCCCTAATACAAGATGCCAGGCATAAGTAAACTCTGAAGTGAGATATTCAGTCTTTCACATCTTTGCATCTGTCCTTGAATCTTATAACAGTAAATATATCTCTCATCTTTATTGGAGAAAATTAGATCCATGATGCAGAGGGTAAGAGCAGGGAGTGATAAATAGCCTTTGGAAGAAGATTAAAGGACATGGAAGCACAACATGTTGGACCGTCATTCCTAAGTGCATCATTATAGTAGATCATATTTTCCAAAAATGACCACAGAAATATATCCACTTTCACATGATCTTCTTCCCATGCTCTTCCAGATCATGCACTTCTGTTTCAATGAATAGAATACAGCAGAAGTGATACTGTGTGACTTTTAAGGCTAAGTCATAAAAGGTAACACAGCCTCCATCTGGATCTTTCTCTCCGAATGTTCACCACTGAAGCCCCGACACCATGTCATGAGGAAGCCCAGACCACATGGAGAGACCAAATGTAAATGTTCTAGGCAATAGCCCCAGCTAAGGTCAAGCCAACAGCCAGCTAAAACCACTAGGCAAGTGAGTGAGGAGTAAGCCTTCAGATGATTTTAGGCTCAGCCTTCAAGCTGATGAAAAGTAGAGCAGAAATGAGGTACCATCACAGACCCTTATACAAATTACAGATTTGTAAACAAAATAAGAATCATTCTGTTAAACCACTGTATTTCAAGATGGTTTGTTACACGGCAATAAATAACTAAAACAATTGGAAGATCAATTTGGCCAGATGAGAGTGTAATGGTATTTTCTGATATAGATCAAAACACTAGAATGATTTTAAAATAGTGCGTAGGACTTGTGTTTTGAATAAACCATTGTTTGAGCACAGTGCCTACCACACAATAGGTACATAATACAAATTAATTGATTTACTTGGAAATTACACTCTAATAAAGCAAGGCACCTGGACTTGCCATGCTGTATTCTCAACCAGAAGATTAAAGAGTTAATAAGAAAGAGTAAAGGGGTTATCTGTTATCTTAGCATGCACAGCATTCTTTCTCCTTTCTTTTGGTGTAGTATTCTACTCTTCATGTGCAATCAACAAATTCCCATACAATGTACTTTGGGTTGGGCTGTCAATAATAATGCTTCAACCCCCTGTCACATGGGTGAGGTGTGATCTAGTCTGGCTAATAAGAACGCTGCATCCCCCTACAATATAATGATTGGCTCAAGGATGGGCAAGTCAACAAAGCAGAACCAATTAATGTCTTCCTTAACTGGGAGAAAGAGGGCTTCTCTCTGTCTCTCTTTCTGTCTCTCTCTCTCTCTCTCTCTCTCTCTCACACACACACACACACACACACACACACACACACACACACACACACACACACATACACACACACACCTTAAGCTATAAGGATGCCAGCAGCCATCTCCCTGCTCCAGGAGAAATCCTGATTAAGAATGAAACTCACGGGGCAATCCAAGATGACAGAGTATATAAACACTGTGCCTGCTTCCTTCCATGAACAAATTAAAATTACAACTAAATTACAGAACAATCAACCTGGAGAACCATCTGAATTCTGGCTGAACAGAAGTTTTATAACTAAGGATATAAAGAAGAAACCACAACAAGACTGGTAGGACGGGGCTAAGAATCGGAACTGGCTAACCCCAAACCTCTGTGTGGTGGTTGAGAAACAGAAGTGATATCTCAGCCATGGAGGTTCTCCCCAGAGGAGCAAGGGACCCCAGCCTCACACCAGGCTCCCCAGCCAGGAGTACTTGTGCCGGGAAGAGGAGCTCCCATAACATCTGGCTGTGAAAAACAGTGGGGATTCCGACCATCCAGGTGGGACAGAAGGCAGCAGGAAACCCAAGCATCCTCTTAAAGGGCCCACATACAGATTTTCTCACTCCCAGGCACTCACCTTGGGCTCCAGCAGAGGGTCAGTAACTCAGGGGGTGTCAGAGACATATGAATGGGTGGCAGACTGAGTTGTGTGGCTTCAGGACTAGAGCTGGAGGACGGTTGACATTTTCCCTGTGACAGGTCCTCCCATGCAGCCGGCAGGTGGATGCCATCTTTCCAGTGTGGAGCCCTCCCCCCCTACGCTTACGGCCAAATCTGAATCTGATTGGTCTGGTGAGCTCTGAAGCCACAACCTGCTGACTCACTGAGATCCCATCCCACCCAATGCCAGGAACACCAGAGGCACTTTCTTCATGAGTAGCCAGCCCCACTGCCCTCATTGCACTTTGTTTTGGAAAGCTGTCTGAGTCTTACGATGTCACATAAAACTGCAGAGCCAATCATGTCTGATGCTAATCTCACCTCTCTGCTTTTCAGTTACGGAACCAAAATTTATCTTTCTGTGCTAAGATTTTGGTCACTTATTACTATAAATTGGTATTAAATTGGTATCCTAACTGGTGCTGACGGAAACTTTTCAGCCAATATGAACCATTTGGAGAAGTAGAAGGGATAGAAACATTAAGAGATTACCATGCTGTTTTCTTAAAACTCATACTGGGGAAAGTTAGACAATCCAGATGAAAGTATAGCCATTGTTCCAAAGCCAGCATCTAAAAAGGAAGATAATTCAATAATGGTAGAACATTCTAAATTAAAGAAATTTTAGCTATATAATTATAATCTCAATGTTAGAGAAATGAAGAAGTACCAAAAAATAAAAGCTGACTCTGTTCCATGATACTAAATTAGCTACCATCAGTTTTGCTATAACTGAATGGCTTAATTACACCCCCCCAAATCTTAGATATCAAAAACTGTGTTATGAAAAATCATTGTTTTAGAGGAAATAAGAGAGGTTAGAGCCCAGATAGTGACAGACTCACTATAGCAATTTTTTTCTTAAAGACATTTCACTTATAGATTCTCTAGTTAGAAGTATATACTGTACTGAAAGCTAAACTAATAAATTAGTTGATTAAAAATGACAAAACAAGTCCAAACACCACTGAGCAAATCTTGAAGAGCATTGACCAATATGAAAGCATTTCTAGATCAGTAAAGTACATTTCAAAATAGGTCTCAATTGTAAATAATATAATGAAAGTGTCACCTGAGAAGTCAACCATTCAAAGTAGCTAGATGTTTGCATGAACAAGCAATAGACTATCTCCTATGTGAATATTATATCATCTACAGAGGCTGGCATTATGCAAATAATTTTTCCTAACTGACCAGTTGTGTTATGTGCACAGAAGTTGTAAAATAGAGGAATACTTTTAAAAATGGACATTTGTTTGCCGTTTCAGCCTGATTTGTTAGGGTTGTCTGTAAACTTGAATTTTAAATGGAAACTATAAAATATGGGATAAGAGGCATATACACAAAAACTCATTCTAAAAAAGTTGCATGAACTGTTAAGGATTGCCTCAGGAAATTATAACCCAGAGGTAGTTAGACTCAAAAATGCTAATACTACCACTACTAACAACAATAATTATACAATGGTAATAATAATAATAGGAGTGGTCTTTTTAAATACATATGGAATAAAAATGAGGAAGGGATTGGTCCACCTCACAGAACAGACAATATAAAGTTAACCAATGAAAGAAAACAAGTGTGTCTCTACTTCACGCCTGTCTTCTGTCAAAAAGAACTGGGAAAGGTAAAACAAACATGATTAAGGGAATTCAAACCTGAGATAAATGAGGAGAAAACTACGTACCAAGGCACTGTAGCATGAGTTCAAGTCTCTTAGCCCAGGAAAATTGCATCTCACAGTACTAAAAGAACTTACAGCTGTGCGCCTGCAACCAGGCTGGTAATTTCTGTGGAATCTTCAACAGGAGGGATGACAGAAAGCTCTTGACAGTTAAATGTTCAAAATTTTTAAAAAGGGATAAAATTGGGCACCAGGAAACTTGATTTTTATATCTTTTAAAATTCTGGGATTTATTATTAAATGGTTTGAATAAAACCTTTAAAGAAGAGAGCAGCAATCATTAGGAACCAGTAGAGGTTCACCAAGAATAAGCTATCCACCACTAATACAATTACTACTTGCTCAGAAATACTGTAGGGAAAGGAAATAGGTCGACCACAGTGTATTCCAGTTTCTTCACTTCCTAACTGTGACTGTGTTCACCAACACGACAGGACAAATTACCTAAAATACATGGCTACATAAGGGTGAAACCTTTTTCACAAACTTGTATAAAACACGTAAGAGCCCAACAGATGATTAAGGCAGTAGAACATGGTGATCAGAACATCGATTCTGTACTGCCTGGTGTTGTCACTTGCTCTATGGCTTTGGGCAAATCATGTAATTTCTCTGCACCTAGGCATCTTAAAACACAAATCATAATAGTATCTACTTCATGGGTTTGTTGTGAAGGTTAGATGAATAAATACCTGAAAAGCAGTTAAATGTCTGGCACAAAATTAGGAATGAGTAAATGTTAATTCTTATTGCCACTATTATTATGTCTCAAATTAGGGCAAAATAGAGAAACAAACTTTAGAAAACTATTTGTATATTTGGTTAAATGAATGAAAATAAGTAAGTAGTACCGATTAATGAATTAATGTCAACATTATTCATCATTTATTTAAATGAATGCTGAGTACCTATATGTATCAGGCACTGCAGCAGGCACTAGGGGCAGAGATGGAAAGACAAAGCCATAGAAGAAGGACTCTAGTGTCATGACAACGACTCTTCTCTGTTCAATGTTTTCAGCATTAATTTCTATATAATGTAGACATGTTTTGAGAAACCCAAATGAATTAAAGCTAGAATAGAATGGGCGGCAAAATCAGAATAGAAATAATAAAAAAAAATAGAAAGATATTTTGCAAAATGGAAAACAAAGTCTAAACTAAACTAAAATTTGATAGAAGGGAAGCTAAATACTATCTATATTCATAAATATAATTTTAATTGAAAATAATGTACACTAATGCAGACAGATTACAAATTGGAAAACAAAAAAAGGAAGACAGAAGGAAATATCTGTAATTCTACCATCCATATTATTGCCATGTTAGTTTATATCCCTATAATTTTTTTACTGTATGTATAAGTATGAATATTTTTATAATACATATATTTGTATACATATAAATATTTCATATATGTAAGTGCATATACATATGAACCCATTTAAAAATGAATTGCATTGTTTATTTCACTTTGTAATATACTTATTTCATCTAAAAATGAATATATTTTCATGTCATTAAATAGCCTTTCTTACAGTGTTTAGTAGTACAAGGCGTTCCATTCCAGTTATACTCTCACAAAAAGCCTACATATCGTAGAGACTGACTGCAGAACACCACACCCATTTCCTTTTCTTCCTGTGCATACAACTAGACTACATTTTTTTTCAGCCTCCTTTACAGTTAGGTGGAGCTCTGTGACTAAATTACAGCCAATGGAAAACGAATCAATGGATGAAACTTCCCATGTGTGATTCTTTCTTGTCTCATCCTGAAGTAACTTTGGGAATAAATCACAAGTTAAAAATGGTAAAGCTACACGATGCAAAGATCCTGAGACCTGACTCATCACTTAATGGAAAGACTGCATGAGTGACAAGATAAATAAACTTATTTCTACTTTGAGCCATTATATAATTTTTGGTTCTTTGTTATAGCAACTGGCATTATCTTAACTATTATAATACACAATGAGTGTATCACCATGTCTCCTTTCCTACTCAAAAAAATAATCATTATAAGTTTTAAAACTTTGCCAACTTTAGAGTGATAAAGTGCTGTCCAGTTGTTACTTCAGTTTGAATTCCTTTGATGATTAGAGAAGATGACATAGTGGGGTGAGTGGCATGTCATAAATGGTGAACAATTTCAACCCAATGGATTTAGTTGATCAATGTGTATGTAAGTGTCCACTGGCCTGGGAAATTGAGGCTTATAACAGGGGAGGAAATAGCCTCGTGCAATTGTCCAGCAGTCAGACCAGAGCTGGATTTCAGGTATGGACCCCACTCCTCCAAGGGGACACCAGTGAACTCCACATGGAGAAGTTCCGGGATATTTCTCCTGGAATATAGATACCTTAAAGAAGTGTGGGTGCCATGATTGAATAGCGGTAATGAGAGTGGCACAAATGACACTTTCTTGGCATGGGTATACTAATCATCAACTCATCATGAAAAACATCTACGTTTACTTTTACATTAGGCATTATGATTTAAAAGGGAAGAAAAGCAGAAACCACAGCTTGCTGGACAGATCACATCACACTCTAAATGCATTCAGTTTGCATCAACCCCTTATCTCAAAATATCACAACACACACACACACACACACACACACACACACAGCCATAATCATCACATCCTCTATTAGCATTTTTTGGAAGAAGTTGACTTTTAAAGGACAAAGCTAATAAGAAAAGCTCATCTTTATTAAGTGCTTAGTTTGTGTCAGACCTTATTCTAAGTGTTTTATATGTATGAACAGATTTACGACAATGCACAACAATTCTTTAAGGTAGATTCTATTATTACCTCTGTTGTATAGATCAGACAACTGAAGCCCAGAGAGGAAAATAATTTGCCTGGTATCACACAGTTAATGAATGGTGCCGCTGGGATTAGCACCACGAAGTCTGGCACCAGAGCCTATGTAGTTAAACCTGTAAGGCTGAAAATTGAAGCCACAAAAGTAAACTAACAATAGAAGTAATGCATTTTGGGGGAAAAGCAATTGGGAAAAAAAACTGTAAAGGAGATCTTCCAATTTTTTGAAGTGGATTTTCATAACAAAGCATTTCAATAAGTTCATTGACTTATCTATGGGAATAAAATTCTTTAACGAAAACCTCATCATAAAAATGTGCACATGTATTTCTCTTTAATTAAAGCAATATGCTACTAATTCTAAACCTAGGAATATTTTTCTAATACATGGACTTATCTTTTTCAGCTTTGCAATATACAAATAAATAACAAGGTTACTTTTTCATCTGTAAAATGGGATTATTTGTGCTCACTCTCGTCCTTTGATGTTATAAAATTATACACTTAAAATTATATTTTTTAGTTTCCCTATTAAATTAGTCTGTCGGTTGAGCAAAATAGAAGCCTGTGTCCACATAGTCCCGATTTGCTATGGCGTCTTTCCTCAAATTGTTTCTCTCAGAAGCATTGCCTCCTGGTTGGGTGGAGAATCACCTTCGAATTTCAATGCTTATACACCATCTGACAGTGCTCCTGCCTTCAGCCTTTTATCTCTAATCCATCTATAGCCATACATGGAAATAATTTCTTCCCACCTCCTGCTCCCTTTCTTTTTTGCCCTAAACATTGATTTAAATATACATATTCTATTTCTCCTTTACTCTAATTTCCAACATGGGTTTCAGATTCTAACTAAGGACATTTAAGAACCACACTCCTGCAGTCTTTCTCCCTCTAGACGGCATCTTTCTTACTCTCTTGTATGTCTATAATGTGGCTCTTTCTTCTTTGTAAAAAATCCAGATCAAAACTCCTCTTTCTGTAAAGCTTTACTTGTACAATCCATTAGCCATGATCTTATCTTTACTCTGTAGTACCTCTGCATAGATTAGATATTTCTATTTGTCTATGTTCAAGTTTTATTGTTACAATGTCATTGTGATGATGACCTTAGATGGACCAAGACTTCCAAATATTGGTAACCCGTCTACTTGTTTCAAGTAAAACTTGATAAAACCTACAGACATATATAGAAGGAAGTGGAAGAGGAATGCAAATTCCACAACATTTCAGATCTACAAACATTATTCAAGTTGAAACTAATTTGTGCTTCCCTGGGACTTGGAAATTGTCACATTTTCCTCCGTATTATAATTTCATTATAAATAACTTTCTACCAAGAGACACAGAATAGGTGCTCACTAAATAAGTATTAATTATATGTAATGGTTTTATTGTAATAAACATTTAAAATTAGAAATCTATCATGTGTGGTTACATATTTTTAAGGAAACCAGGCTTTTAGATACAGATCATAATACCAGTCCATTTCTATGAAAGTAATTGATGTTTATAATGATCTGGAACAATAAAAAATTATAATAATATGAGGTAGAATCTGTTATAAAAATAATAATACAATCCAAGAACTAGGAGGAATCTTAAGTGATCATTTCTTTTGTCAACTTCTAATTGCATGTGAATTTACATTTACAAATAAAAACGTAGAATCAATTTTGCTTTTGTTTTTAATTCAATAGGGAGAATACTTATTTAAATATATACTTTTCTGAAGTAAATATAAATCAATATTTTATAATAAAATATTTTATTTTATTTATATTTTAATTTTTTAAAGTGAGACATCTATTAGGTAAACTCTCTATATTAATTTTTTTCTTAATTCTTTCTCTTATCCCCCAAAATTATATTCATGAAATACATATGGTTCAAATTAACCATTTGTATATAGTACTCCAAATTCACAATTTTCATCCCTAACTCCAGCCAGCTGCTATTGAGGTTCCAAATTGAAACCCCAAAGAGAAGACAGCCAGAAAGCTCAGAATACTGTCTTCTTATATTAAATCAACAGTATCAATAAATTCTTATTTCTCCTCTAATCTTTTTTTATTTTTATCAGATTTGCATTATATGTGAAGAGATTAATTATTTTACAAGATTACATTGGCTATTTTTTAAGTCCTTGAAAAAAAATACAAAGAAAATTTCCATTTCTACCCAATGTTTGAATAGGAATAAGTACCTGATATATGCTGATATGTGTAAGAAATAGAATATAAGCATTTATACACATTTAATCCTTTCTTTACCCTACTTTCCTCTTCCAATCTTTATCTCATATAAAATAATTACCAAATGGTAGCAAAGGAGAATACTAACTGGATGACACTGCCTACGTTTCAGGAAATATGCTAAGTATTTTTATATTTTTATTGTCATAACAAATTCTTGATATAGGATTATTTTTCTAATTATTACAAATGAGGAAATTAAGGTCTCATTATTGATGTCATAGAGATGATAAGTGATCAGTCAGAATTAGAATCAACAGCTGTCTTTTCTTTAATCTGTTTCCTTAATAGTTTTAAAGAAAACACCTACACTTTTTTTGGTTAGTAAAGGCTGTAGTTAATATCTAGAAGGCTATAGAAAATATTCCAGAGAAATTTCTTTTTTTTTAATTAATGTTTACTAGGGTGACAATGGTTAACAAAGTTACATAGGTTTCAGGTGTACAGTTCTGTAGTACACCATCTATATATCACATTGTGTGTTCACCACCCAGAGTCAGTTCTCCTTCCATCATCATATATTTGATCCCATTCACCCTCATCAGCGTAAGGGGAGGGGTGTGGTGGATGAACGAGATTTCAGGTGGGAACTGTATTTGGTTTAAGTATTATCCTCAAGTCAGGGCTGGGAGAGCCTTGCAGCTCCAGTTGCCTCTTTAAAACCCAACTTCATGTTCCCCTGAGACTGTGATTCAACTGTTTTAAAATATAGATTTCAATATGACACTGTAAAATTTTGAGTATCTCTTATCAATAAAATATATACATAAGCTATCTATACTTGAGAATCAACAATTTGGTAAACATTTTCAGATCTCTTTAAACAACCTCTAGGTTAATCTGAAAGAATCATTAGAATGTGTTTTTATTGGAATTAAACAAAACCATGGAGATTTTACCACAAACTGTTGCTGAGAAAAGATTTAGACAAGTCACAAAATTTCAGTCTTTCTTCAGTGCACAGAATGGTGCAAGGATAAACAGGAGATTCTCAGTGGCTACCTCTTTTTTTTTTTCAGCCTACGCCGTCACCGGCAACTCAGGGCAGCCCAGCTCCAGGTTGAGCTGTTGTTCAGCATCTTAGCTGTAGAGGGCAGTGTCACTGGCCCTCATATGTGGGATCCGAACCGGGGCCCTCTGGTCCCAAACCAGTTCTTAACCATTGCGCCACTCAGCCGGCCTCAATGGCTACCTCTTAATTGATGAATGCCAATATTCAGTGACCCACGGTGATACCTGAGGAGAAGCTGGGGAAAGGAACAATTGTATTGGAGAGTCTGGGTACAAAACATGAGCGATTAAAGACTCTTTGAACCTTGTTTTTTATCACAAGAACCACCTGACCTGAGAGGATTGAACAGGAAAGGGAAAAGTGTTCAAGTATATTAAGTTTCTCTCCAGATCTGAGATGAAACCCCTGGGAGGTAGAATAAGAAAAGGCAAAGAACCAAGAAAAGAATCATTAAATATTTCACTTTTGAAGATGTACACGATGCTTTTACGTCTGTGAGAAAGATACGATTGATATGTTGGGCTCTTTGGAATAAGCATAGGAGAGTTTAAGTTTTAGAAGATGGTGGTATCTGATGAGCAAAAAGCCAACTCAGAGGTGGTAAACAGTTCCGTTCCATGCAATTACAAGGGAAAGAGGAAAGAGAAGGGAGAGGTGAAGGGATCCATCCATCACACACAATACAAATAAAGGGCTGTCACTCATTTTCCTAATGCCAAAAAAAGAGAGAACTATTTAGCAATTTCTGACACCAAGAAAACCATTTGTAATAGCCTTCTTCACTTTTCAATTCATCCTCAAATTTAAAAGAAAAAAAACCCATTCAATTGTTTCTATTATAAGTCAGTTCATCATTTATGAAACCATGTCAGTGTCTTAGTTTTTTCAGTGAAATAGCTAATTCCCATCATATTTGCCGACCCCACTTTATAGTGAATCACTGCTGTTTGATTTAGCCTGTCATCTGACACTGGACATCTCGAAACCATGTGCATCATTCTTCTTGTTTGGATCTGCACATATGGTAATAATTAGAAATGTGATACCTTAGATTCATTTAAAATACCCAGTGAATTTAGAATATAATCATAAACCAGCATAACTCGTATTTCACAAAACATTGTAATTGAATTGAGCTATAACAACTACATATAGAAAAAAATTATGATTTCAGAGTAGAAATATAAAATATAATTTCTACAAAAACATAAATTGCCATCAATATACTTACAACTACTGTATGTAGAGTGTTCAAAATGTGAACTAAATGTGAACTATAGAAAATATTTGAGTTTTAAATCACAATTTTTATTTCAAAACAGAATGCAGGGAGAAGTTTCTCCAAATGCACCTGCAATTTTTAAGTCCTTTTAATTCACGCCTTTAAATGAAAGGGTTGAGTATACAAGGTCAGTGAAATAGTTATTTATGGTTGAAATGTTTTTGCTACATCTATTTTAAGAAGGATAATTTTTCATTTCATTTTAAAAATTGCTTTAAAGTGTTTAGCTGACTATACAAAATTACTCAATGTGCAACTTGCAGCTCCCTCTATTTCCAAGCTCTAGGTAGCATAAGAATTGCGCAGGATTTTACAATTAAGATGATTAAGTTAAATCATATCAGTTAACTGTTCTTATGTTTCTTGTAATCATCACTATATTAATTGTTTTACTATGACTATAAAACCATTTTTCTCTTAAATGTGTTTCCTACCTCTTTATTCATTTGGTTTACTTCTGAGGAAAAAAAATAGAATGTCAATATTTAAATCACTCATTAGTAATACAGACTTTTGTACCCCAATGCCAGTATTTTATGTTAGGAGGGCTTATGGTTAGGAAGTTCCTTGTTTCATAACTGAAACAAATATCTCCAAGAATATCACTGCTCACTGTCTCATTTTCCCTAGGAAATGTACTGCTCAATTCAGTTTTTTTTTAAAAATTATGATTATTATTCTTTTGCCTTTTGAGTTTCTACTAGATTAAAAACACATAGGACCTACTTACTGGGGAATATTTTTAGATATTTCAATTCCCACTTTCTTTGCTGGTCAATATTAGCAACTCTTCTCTCTAAGCTAAAAGAACACATCAGCCTTGTTACACAGACTAGCAGCAACTACAGATATGTGAGCATCTAAACGCAGCAAGAGAGCATTGCTGAAGTTAACCTCAAGTATTAAGGAGACCTTCAGTCCTAGCAAGTGCTCGACTTCAGGAGTTGGGGAATTCACACACAACAGATTTAAAGATCAAAAACTAAAACATCTACAACTATGAAAGGTTTTGTAATTTTATTTGGGAATTGCCAGAATCCTGGACCTGGAAGTTTATGTATGTGATACTTGAACTGTACACTTTGTAGAATGACTTCAACTACTAAGCTTTTTCTAAACCAAAAGAGATTTCAAAGTGAACTATTTACAAGTTATAATGATAAGAAATCAAGTCTCTCAAAAACAAGAGCTTATCATAAGACTGAGGAAAATAGTCAAAACAACGACTACTGACAAATTATTATGATTACTTTTGTATTCGCATTATTTCTGTCCAAGGTCTCTAGGTATTTGAAGAAGAAAAATTAAAAACAAACATTTTGTGTGTAGGTAGACAAAAAAATAAATGACTAACCTTGACTTCCACCAGCACACAACATGCTACATAACCAACGACAGAATTCATTGTTTAAAGACTACTTGGGGATGATTAAGAAAAAGATGATGTAATCTAATATGTGATAAAGAGAGATATAATATTCTCTACTGGAAGGCATTCCTATCATGTCATATCAAAGTCTAGCAAAACGTTGAAAGTTAGAAATGTTATCAAGCATTAGCAGGCATTTAAAGAACGTCTCTTGAATATTTCTAGCATAAAAAAGTATTTCATGTGATGTAAATGAATGGTAATTTTCTGACTTTAAAAGAGAGCTGTGCCAGTACATTTCAGCGTACTGGACCCAATTCTGCAAACATGGAGACGCTTTCAATTTGCTCTGCCTGCCTTCCCGCCTTAGATGGCTGCGATTGCAGCGAAATTAATCCATTTAAAAATCTGCGGCTTAAACTTAAGGATTTTCAGTTTTTTTCCCCCCTTCTCTCTCTTTTTTTTTCTTAGAATATCAATAAGTTCCAATTGAAGAGCGGATTCTTTTGCAATTCAGGCATGTGCCGGCGATAACGGGCGAGTTGGCATGAAGAGAGGCAGAGATGGATTAATTATGCAGAGAACATGGAAATTCTGCTTATCATCGGCTAGCAAAGGAGCCCGGCTCACATAATCAGCAAACGAAGGGAGAGGAAAAAATAACAATGCAATGGCACCTTCCAGCCCATCATCAGGATTTTTTCTACCCCCCTTGTAATTAAAAAATAACATACACTTATAGCCCTATCTCCTGTGCAGGCAAGGAGTGGATGTCCACAAAATAATTGCACTGGGATATTAGAGCTGGCAACATGGGCTGTCCATTCCTGCTTGCTCTCCTTCTCATCCTCTCTTTCTCTTTTGGCCTCGCAAGGCACTTTGCTTCTGAACCCAGTCCAAATCAGACTGATGTCTCAGGTGACATTCTAGCTCAGTTTCCAAAAATCCCAAATTGGTACCTTATCACGACCCAAGCAAACATACATACATATATGATAAATATTTGAAGGGCTGATTCTGGGGTAAGGTTTTGGAACTGATCACCTGTGGACTATCTGGTCAATTTCCTTTTTTTTTTTAATGAAACCTGTCCAAATACCCTTCATTTTGAAAAGCGACTGGATTCAAATGGTGGGCTGTGGAATAGCTGTGTTAATCTTCTCAAACGATTTAACTTACAGCATTTTGTTCCTATTCCCTTTTCCAATTTATTTTATAAATTCAAGTGTATATGTAGGTAACAATTGCAGTGTGTGTGGTTCCAAATCAGAATTCCTAATTATGTATTGTTACTCTAAAATCTGACAGCTTAATGCTTTGTATTTCTCTGAATGCCGGAAGTGAGCATAATGAGCCTAGTTTATTGCTTTAAAGAAAATAAAATTTAATCTCTCACTTGTATCCCGGTATTTTCCAATTCTGAAAATTAGCATGCAAACACGAATGTTAAACGATACCCCTGACCGAATGTCATCGAAGTAGGTTTTGCTGCTTTAATCATCGCCCAAATTATTTTACCTCATTACAGGCAAGTCCCAAGAAGCTCTGGCCATGAGAGAGGCCATTTCTTCCTGCAAAACTTATTAGTGAGCTAGAGAAACCGGAAGATGAAAATAAACCTGTAAGGACAAAAATTATGCAACATATAAAGGAAAAATGTTGTTGCAAAGTGCAGTAAGCTGGAATTGGAAAGCTGCAGACTCTGGAAATGTAATTTATTCATAGAGTTCCACTAAAGCAGGATACCAGTGTGGGGCGCAGTTTACACGCTTGTGGGAATGCTGTAAGTGACAGTGATGGTAATAGAATGATTTTTAAAAACTAATTATTTCCATGTCTATGCATATGTGCACATACACACTCTAGTACATATGAGTATTATGGAAAACAAAGACTGAGTAAAAGGATCAAGTGAACATGTAGAGATATTTGTGATTATTGACTTTGTGAGTTCCTGAGAGAGTGGTGGGGAAATAAAATAAGAAAATACTATACTCAAGTGGGGGGATCAGGGTTAAAGGTAAAGAAATGTAGAGAAGAGAAAACAACCTTAATGAAGAAAAAACAGGAGAATAAAAAATGTTTTAAAGGAAGTTATAATCGTGACTGTAGAAATTATGATTTTTTTATAGCTGGTTATTTTGTAAATGTATACATATAAGATATGTCTTATATGAATTAAATATATAATTAGAAACATTTAGAAAGTCATTCAGTGTGTATTCCCACACCAAGTAATGTCCAAATGCATAAATTAGAGACCACAGACGCTGCAGAGCAGGATACAGTGTACCAGGGGTTTTGGAACACAGCCACATCAGGCAGGGAATTACAGTTGGGATAATCTGGCCATCCGTTACCACTGAAGTCCTACTTTCCTACCATTCTGTCCCCTCAAACACATTTAGTATCTTTTTGACTCAGCTTCTTAAATGCATACCTAGTGTAATAAAACCTACTTCTTAGAATAAATGGGCAGCCATGAGTAAGTCTTATTTGGAATGATGGTCAGACCATATCTGATGTTTTTGAGGCTAGAAAAGGAGGTGAAGTCACAACTAGCAAAGGTGATCATAAAGTGTTATACATAATCTGCAAAATAAAATACTGGACTTTTGGGCTCACCAGAAACGGATATTCTCATAGGATCAAAATATAAAGACGTATAGTTTAATTCAGTCAGACACTAGAAAATGATTTCCTAGAGGTTTACCAGGTGAGCAGAGAATGACCTCAGTTAATGTCAAAAGGGGTAGACCTTTAGACACTGTCCTTGGGATTTTTCTAAGCTTGCCTACATGTTAGAATTCTCTGGGGGAGCGTCTTAAAAATGCGTATACCTGAGCCCCATCCCAGATCAATATTCTAGAGATGGAGGTCTGGAAACACACACACACACACACACACACACACACACACACACACACACACTCACAGTGCCAAAAAAAATGTATACAAGTGGACACTTTGGTCAACGTTGCTCAAGCAGTAGTTCGCTGCAATCAGAAGTGTCTGGACACTGATGGTAACCACTTTGAGCACCTCTTGTAATTGCAGAAGTCAAACCTGACTTGTATTGATTTTTTGTTATCGGTATATACTATTACAATTTTAATAGTTTTTTCCTTTCTTAAAAGGCGTATACATTTTTTTGGCTATATATATGATATATAGAGATGATATATCTATATCTATATATATCTATATATATCTATATATATATATATATATACACACAGCTATGGATGGATAGACAGATAGATGATAGATTGATGATAGATAGATAGAAAGATAGATAGATAGACAGATAGATCTGTGTATATATTTTAACTTCCCAGGTGATTTTAATGTGCAGCCAGTGCTGAGGACGTCTTTGTCTAGCCACATTCATAGCCCTCCATTGGAATCCATTTAAAATCCAAACCATCTTCAAGGCCAGGGAAGCCATCAAAGCAAACTGGGCTGTGATGCCATGAGGGCAGGGACCATGGTGCTGCTCTCTGCTTCATCCCCAGACCCTCTCACATAGTAGCTTCTCAAGAATAATTTTGACTGAAAGAATAAAGCAAAGAGGAGCCCAAAGGACAAGAGGGTTTTATGCCTACTTGATATCACAGCCACTTCTCTGCTCTCCGTTCTACCCCACGAGTCTTGACAGTTTGGAAACCTTCTCCAGGTTTTTCTGAAAGCCTGTGCTTGGAACTTTATAGAAGCAGCATACTTCTATAATCTTTTATACTTTCCGAAAACATGTCTTAACATCTTTTACAAGAGAAGGTAGATAATAGAATTCTCGGTAACCGAAACTGTAAATGGATTTGTAATCTACCCATGATTAAAATTATTTTCATCATAAAGTATTCTCATTATTGTTGCAATTTTAATATTATCAACTCCAAAGTGTCTTGGTGATTGATAATATAGACAGCGAAACCCTGTATTATAATAATTAAATTTAAAATGAATCAGCCATCCTTATATGTCTCTGTACAGAACCTGATTATTTTTAAACAATTATCTTTGCACGTCACCTAATGCCACACAGCACTTGGAGCTGCCACAAGGAAATGTTCATGGTCACCAAGTTACTGCAGTGTCGAAATACACAGACACTGTCTTAGGTGTCACGATGAGTATTTTCTCCTTAAAAATCCATGACCACCACAAAAGTGAGCTATAAGCCAGGAGGAATGCAGGCCTGAATGAGGAAACCTTTGAACAAAACCTTCAGGCTGAATGTGCAATCATCACGGGTAAGTCCCACTGACTTTAAAGGAAACCCTTTCTCTAGGAAGCCCCAGAAACCATGGGCCCAAGAGCAGCTGTCTGACTTTGAGGATGAGGTTTTTCCCTTCTGATCAGAGCTGAGATGTAATGCATAATGCTTTCTTCATTGGATAGATTCCTTCAAAGGAAACGTCTCTTTATAAACTAAATTTAAATACTGCTGCATTTCTCAATGTTTTCTCTTATCCCCTGGTTAAGATCTTACAGGACCATGCATTTCTCCACTGCAGGAAGGGGCTCACTGCTTTGCTCCTCTCAGTCTGGCACGTTTTGCAATCCTTTCCAATGGCGAGCCCCCCTCGCTGGATGCACTGCCCCACCACCCTCCACATACACATTTTTTGGGGAAAAAATTAGTATAAAAAATTCTTCCATACTTGGTTCATTTGCAGATTTCCCCAGGCTTGCAAAAAGCACACCTGTTGTGCTGCCTGGATTTCCTTTTCTGATCATAGGCTTCTGACAAAGGGGGGGAGGGGGGAGAAAGATTTTTATCAAACGCTCTTCACCGGACAATGAATTTTCTTCACCATTTGAATGTATCTGTGGAATGCCTGAGTGATTCATTACAGCAGATTCTGAAGTATGACAATGGGCCGCAGAAATGACTGATGGTATCTTTTTCCTGATTTCATTTCCCTGATCCTCTTCATCCCTTGGCCTGTGTACCTCGATTAATTAGAAACCAGGGATTTTCACTCATCAGCTGATGGGTTTCATGCTCCACTCTGTCACAAATCTGCTGCCTGCACTATCTCTCTTACAGCCGGTGGCTGCTTTAAAAACTTTCCGTTCTTTTTTTTTTTTTTTTTTCCTCCTTTTTTGAAGCAGTGCTTTGTGACTACAGGTTTAGGTCTTTTAAAGATTCAGACATATTTTTTTTAAAGAGATTAAAAATTAAACTAAAGGAGATTCAAAAATCTCTGATTAAGTTAATCCCTATCCAAATGATACTTGTCCAAAAATGAACTTTTTGAAGAGATAATAATATAAATGTTTCATAGCTCTCAGCTTTCTAAGTTCTTTTTTCAAGATATAATAATTGAAGTATTATGTAAAGGTTGAAAATATGTATAAATATGATTTTTGTGTGTGAGCACAAAAGCATGTATGTTCATTTTTCATCCATTTTAGGGTATCAATACTATAATTTAAAACTCAGTTGCATTTAAATTCCAGTTGAATAAGCTATTTTATAATAGCATTCTGAAATAAATCATTGGACCATTATTGTTTCTAGAGGAAATATTTTATAATTGAAATATGTTGCCGCTAGGGTATATGCCAAATTAAGTCACATGATGATATACTCCCCAAGGAAGCAAATTATAATTAAATAGTATTTAAAAAGCAGGGCATTTTAAATACTATTATTAAAAACTCTCAGAAATCTAAAATCATGCTTGATTCGAAGGTGCAAAGTAGATATATTATTTTCACCAAAGAAAAGCAATAGCTACCTACCACTAGAAGATTATTTACTAGAGTATTTTTCTTTATATTAATTTATTTAACATCAACTTTGAACGAGGTCCCAGAATTAAAAGCAAAGCCCTTCATGTTAACATCCCAGATCTATCAGACTTAGGAGGACAACGTAACGAGTAGGAAAAGTATACATTTTCCTAGTTTTGCCTACAGGAGAAGATGGTGGGGGGTTCAGAAACTTCATTCTGGAAGTCAGCGTTTTATGAATTTTGGAAGTCATGATAAGAGAAAAGAAATAGAGTTTATAGAGGAGTACCTAATCCCTCCCCTCTGAGTATCCTTTTGTTTTTTTTCACACTTGCAAATAAAGAACTGTACACCTGATAACTATTCAGAATGACCCACAAAACCCTGGTCAGTATTGAAGCCAAGCCCTACCTATCACAACTGCTCTAAAGAAAACCACTCCTCAACTTAGCGATTCTTTTATTTTTGGTTGAGTGCAAAGCAAATAGGGCAGCAGGAAGAGCCTACCATGTTTATGTTCCAGAAATATTATAAAAAGAATACACCCAACTGTGCTATTAAATCTTGGTGGAACATCTATTTCCATGTATTGAAATCCAAATTGGCAAAGACATTGATTATACAATAAAACTCTGGTCAATAATGGGCCACAGTATTGAATTTTGTTCCAGATGCAAGACTAAATTTGTCTTCTTGAACTGGTCTACCATGAAGACTTACAGATTTAAAGTAAAGTGGATTTTGTAAGATTCAGATCATTTTCTCTTCCTGTTGTATTTTTTAAAGACTTAGTAATGTTGAAGATGGACATGAGAGAGGTCAGCAAAATATACCTTGAGCTTACATAGACGTGAAGGGAAATGTATTACTTTCTGAAGTTGTTGAAATCTTTTGTTAAATCATACTTGGCTTTGAGTAAGCTTTGAGGAAAAAAAAAAAGAATCATACCAAATTTCAAGTAACTCTTCCCTTCCCCCCACACCGAGAAATTAGGAAATAGGTAAAGAAAAAAGACTGTTTAATTTCAAACAATCTCTGCTTTTGTAAATTAATAGTTTCAGTATAGAGTGTCACCTGTTACTTTTACCTCACCTTTAAAATAGAACAAATCATTACCATTATGCTAGCTTTGTTGAAAATGCTGCCTACATAATACACTTGTCTTTAGCTGCAATGCAAAAGAACTATGGAACAGTTGGAGAATATTTTATTTTAACAGCAACAAAAGTGTGCTGATAATCTGGAGTACCGGGCCCATCTGTAAATTTCCCTAATTTGCTATGTCTTTCCCTTAACACTACCAATATTGTGATAATGCCACATGTTCTTGAGTACCTGCAAGTGCCAGGCACAAGGGACTAACGAGCATGAACAGACACAGTAGGCCTGTACGTCTGTAGACAGTGGCATTGCCTACAGCTGACCTTGGACTTCAGCCATCTCCCAGTGTTTATTTGCAACAGCCCAGGAGAGTCATTAATTTAGAGGGTGTGTGTCTAATCTATAAGAGTAATTCTAACCTATTCAATCCTTTCCCTATAATGTTGCTTCTATATATAGTTTTCAGAAGAATTTCACAGACTAAAATTTGCGATTGTATTGGCTAACTCTGAGATCCTGAACCTGTAAGGTATTATTTTCTTTTGATATAAGCAATTTAGAGATAAAGAAATGGAAGCATTCTCAAAGTAATTACAGTGAGCAATTTCACCAAATTTTATTGACTAACAATCATATATAAATTTAAACTAGGGCTTCCATCAAATGATAATTTCTTATCAAAATAAGGCTTGGCATTCACATAACACCAATGTGCCATCAACCCAAAGCATTTTATTTTATTATTTTATTTTATTTTATTTTTAGCTGAGCCATCCTGCCACCTGTTGGAAGTTCAGCAGCAGCTCAGCTTGGGCCCATGTGGGAATCGAACCAGCAACCCTGTTGCTCAGAGCTCGCACTCTTGAGCGAGCTCTTAACCAATTGAGCCACTCGGCCAGCCCAACCCAAAGCATTTTAATAATCATTTGCCTTATTTTTTCAATATCTCTTAAGGTGACTGAGTGGCAACATAATGAGCTTGAGTACGGTATGAAAAATACTCAGATATTAGTACACACCAAGCAGTATGTCCATGGAAGAGAGTCGACATCTGTTGCTTGTAATCTCTGTTACTTTCCTGGACTATTTAGTTCACACAGGAAGTATGCACTGAATACAGAGATGAATAAATATAGGGCGTGCCCTTGATATTGCAGTTTTGTGACAGGAAACATCAATATTTTTTGTTAAAAAAATGGGTATATAAGAAATCTTAATGTTATATCTAAAGTAGGGATGACTGGTATTCTTTACTTATCTTTCTAATATTTTGGAAATTATTTTCATAATCTTTCATTATGTCTTTGTCATACTGACAAAAACTTTCCATTATTAAAAAGATCAGGTTATATGAAATCTAAACTCTTGGTCCAGACTTTGAAGTTTCTCTTATTTGGATTTTACCATTTTTTTTTCCATCCTTAGTTTCAAAGGTCCTCATTAAGTATCCACTGGACCAGGGGTATCTGAAAACTTTAGTTTTTTTTGTTTGTTTGTAATTTCTGTTATCAGCACCTAGAACAACCTCTGATCCATTATATTATATTTTGTTAAATTAATATAAACACAATTTCATTAGAGTAAGGCTGGTCTTCACGCCATGAACCCATGTCTATTAAGTTTGGATCACTTACTGGGAATGTATTTCTGTCTTCATCCTGCTAACTTACTCATTCCTTTTTAAAAATTCACTTCCAATAACAGTTCCTTTCCCAATTCTCATTATTTTTCAATGGTTTTTCTTTTCTCTCATTAAAAAAAAAAATTTTTTTACTAGTTTCAGGTGTACAAAGCAATGTAATAGTTAGTCATTACACTATCATTCATTCATTCATTCATTCAAACAAATATGTGTTAAACATTCTGTGCCAGTCCAAGTTTTTCTGAGTTAGATGAGACAGGGGTCCAACCAATACTTGAGGAGATTGTTTATTCAACCCAACTTACTGTTTTAATCACAGTTTACTGTCTTGACAACTATTACTCAACATACATTGGTTTTCATTCCCTGAATAGATTGTAAGCACCCTGAGGTTAGGGAACAGGGCCCTGTTCTTACTTAGCCAGAATCTCTGCCTGGCTAGCTCACTGTTGAATAGAGGAAATGTTTAATAAACTTGTCTATTTACCAAATTCTCTTTTAAATGCTAAGGACATATTTAGAAGTTTATCACATTTCAAAAATAGATTCAAAATTGGACACTGAAGATGACCCTTCTATTAATTACCATATTTACTCCCATATTGCTCTGCTGTTTTCACTATGACTTGGAGATTAGGAATCCTGCCAGCATCTGGAATGTCCACCTTTGGTAACCCTCATTAATCTTTGTGATTATGGACCCCATTTACTAGAAGCACCCAAATTACACTACAATTGCTAGGAATATTAATTGGAGACTGGATTTTTTTTTACTTTGTCTCCCTGTATTTGTAAGTACTTAATGGCTTACACACAGGATTTCTTTCAGGGTAGCAGCAGAAAAGCACCCAAAACTAGAAGAAAAGAATGTGCAGGTGATCAAAGAAGAACATTTGCATGTATGGGTTTCTTTGATTTCTAAACTCAGATTTAGACTTTTGACAAAGCTTTGTCCTAGACAAAAATGATGAGAAAGATGCTACCATCCCAGACTGTGCTACCCATTCCCCTAACAGTTTATGCTCCCCTGGAGACCACCTTGTCCTGACTCAGGCGACTTGAGTATATAATAGAGACGCATATAAGAAAGAGGGTACTGCATAAAACAGACGCACACTTGCTTTCATTGTCTTGTCTTCACTCCAGCCAGTGGCAGCTACTGCTGCGGCTTTTATTTACCTTTTGTTAGGCCTGATGAGGACATTATGTTTTTCTGAGGAGATCTTCTAGGCTGTTTCAAGGGAAGAAAAGAGTAGTCGGTGAGAGATAAGCATTATAGTGGAAAAAAATTCTCCCTCTATCTTTAAAAATATTTTTCTATATTTTTGAGAGACGCAAAGGAAAGGTAAACACATAAAAATTTTCCCTAGACTGGCGTTTTGGATCATTGTTTCACTTGATTACATATTTCTACAACCTTTGTGTTCTTGATTAAAGAAAAATACATTTTTTTTAAAGATTTTTTTATTGGGGAATTGGGGGGATGGGAACAGTGCTGGGGAGTTGGGGGAAGGGGAACAGACAAGTTGCTGTCGTTTTTTGTTCTTCAATCTAGTTGTGGAGGATGTTGCTTCACTGGCCCAAGTTGGCACCATCATTGCGCTCTTCTCTGGCGAGGCAGATCAGTCGCCGGCTTCTGGACGGCCGCTCACTGCGGCTGCTGGCCGCTCACGCTGGCTGCTGGCCACTCACGCTGGCTGCTGGCCACACACGGTAGCCCATGCATGGCAATCCACTGCCACAGGGACTGCAGCCCACGCCGTCGCCGGCGACTCATGGCAGCCCAGCTCCAGGTTGAGCTGTTGTTCAGCATCTCAGCTGCGGAGGGCAGTGTCACTGGCCCTCATATGTGGGATCCGAACCGGGGCCCTCTGGCATCCCAAGCGAGTTCTTAACCATCGCGCCACTCGGCCGGCCCGAAAAATACATTTTTTTACATTTTTATTTTTAGAAAATGAAAGCATATACCAAAATTTGGTCCAAGTTTCATAGCAAGAATGAGACAATAGGTCAGTTCTAAAACTGTGAGCTCCTTGCACTCCATACACTTGAAAAGTATCTCCAAATCAGAGGCCTTAAAAGTATTTCTTCCCTGAGGTTATATTGAATCCTTCTTAATTTTCCACTCTGGTCTGCATGCCACATCATAGGATGCAGCCACGAGTGGTTGGGTATGGGTAGCAAAGACTTGAGATTGGTGTGGATGAAGGGAGACAGTTAAGTCAAGGCCTGCCCATTGTGGTAAGCCAGGAGCCCAGAAGAGTTGTTGTATGAATAGAAGCTACATCGGGAGGAAGCACCTAATATCCAGGAAGCATTAGTTCAGGAAATCCCTAGATGCTCCAGGACATAGTGTGAAAGTGAGCAGGAACAGAGTAGATGCATAGCCTAACTCTAGCCTTTACTTTTCAATGGCATTTCAGTAAAATTTTGTTTGAAAAAAAAATGTTCTGTTGCAAGAAAAATAAAGAGAAGTAGGAGCAGGAGAAGGAGGACGAGTTGGGAGAAGAAGGGGAATGAGAAGGGGAAGTAAGTAGTTGTCTGATAATCACTGGACAAGAGAATTCATTGTCTTGAGAACTAGACAGAGTATGGTTCACAGTATATCCACTGTGTTTGGAACAATGTCTGGCATATGGTGAGCATTCAATATGTATTTACTAACTAAATGGATGAAAGAATGAATGAGTGTCACAGATCAGTTGACTATGCATTAAATATCTCAATAGATGAGCAGAGTTCAGTAGTTGCTTAGCGGATGCCAGGAGGAGAGGCAGAGAGGTGGTGCCTGGAAAGGTGTTGACAAGAAACAAGGTCCTAGTCATTGGAGCAGAAATCAGGCGCCTGGGGGCAAGAGTGGGCAGAGGAAGGCAAGCTTGGGCCCTAATGGAAGCCAGGATAATTGGGGGTACACAAGAAAGGAATCTAGATAGCAGCAACCAAAGCAGAAATGTGGCCTGGGGTTTGGCAGCAAGACGGGAAAGCTGTTTGCCAAGGTGACAGTGGGTTAGGAACAAACCTCCAGAAGGAAGACTCAAGTATTCAGGTCTGGTTCTCCTAACACTGGTGGAGGTTAGTTCTGGGAATGGGGGGGTAATTAGCAAGCGATCTCAATCATGATTAGAGTTTGGGGACAGAAGCTAAAATCCAGACTGGGTTTGCACTGAACGTTTTTTCTCCCAAGCTAGGAGGTCTTTGGGCTTTTTTTCTTAAGTTTGTTCAGCAATTTATTTTATCTTTAAAAAGGTTTGTTTGGGGAAAACCACAGCAGATTGAGGAAGATGACTTTTAGAGGTAAAGGAAAGGGTTGGGAGAGTTCAAAGAGGCATCCTAGACTGAAGAGTTTGAATGTCATTGATATAATGCCTATTAGGTAAACTCACATTTATTTTAAGTGAATGAAATGAATTCGCTTACTTGACAAAATGTATGATCATCCAAAACAAAATGTTCTCCAGAGTGCCATGAAATATGGAAATTTCTCTCCCAAAGTGATAAACAGTACAATATTTATTGAGAGGACTCAGTTTATTATGCTCTCATTTGATTAACTTTATTATAAGATTGGACCAATTTATGATAAAATATTTGAACAGTAGGAATAAAAGTAAATATCATCTTCCCCATTTGGCCAGTTTCATTCGGAAAAAATTTAAAATGCCTCCTATATATGGTTTTAGAAAC
Organism: Hipposideros armiger; assembly: GCF_001890085.2. Taxonomy (NCBI): domain Eukaryota; kingdom Metazoa; phylum Chordata; class Mammalia; order Chiroptera; family Hipposideridae; genus Hipposideros; species Hipposideros armiger. The sequence continues at coordinate 886,821 of NW_017731762.1, read as the reverse complement.
ATTCTATGCTTTTGCAATTGTGTATATGTTCATACTTTTCTTACACAAATGGAATCATGACATACTCAATGTTTTCCAAGTGGCTTTCTGCAAATAATACTTCTTTCTATGTAGGCACATATAGATCTATAGGTTTACCTTATATTACCCATTAGGCTGCATAATATTCCATTTTTATGGCTCTTATATCACAATGAACATTCATTAACATATTATCTATGTCCACTTATGTTTGTATGCCTGTAGGATGAATTTCTAAAAGTAAAATTTCTGGGCTTAAAAGGACGTAGGCTCTTATTCATGGGTGCCAACAATAATAAATAAGTTTTTTGTTTCTATTTCATTTTATAGAATAAAATGTCAAAGTGCATTATTTTGTAATATGTATAAATATGTTAATACTTTAACAAGTATTCACTCTACTTATAATATTAAAGCACGCAGCACCATAGCTAATTAACCAATATATAACATTCTTTCTAAGGTAGCATGCAAAATATACACTTTGAAGTCATCACACAATTGTAGAGAAAATGGAGGGGGAAATAGAGACAGTAGTAAAGCAACGTCTTCTACTCGAGAACACAAATTATTTACAGCTGGAATTGGTACGCAGTTAATACTGTTTGTCAATCAGTGGAAAACAATTGCCTTCACTGTCCTTAAATCTATAAAGGTCTCTCTCTCTCTCTCTCTCTCTCTCTCTCTCTCTCTAGATGTGAGGTCAAAACCAAAATACAACATGGGAGAAGTCTTGCCCTGGAATAACAAATTTAGAAGCTAGTTCTGAATGGAGGAGCGGCAGAGGGAGCTGAAGGTAGCTTGGGTGACTTAACTCGATCCCTTGGCAAAAGTGGGGTGTGTAAGCCCCTAGATTTGGCTTTAGGTAACCAGGGAGAAGTTGCCCCAAATCTGTTGCAAGAAATGCCCCTGTTCCCGAATAGGTCATATAAATGGTGACCGTTGGTCACAGGAAGTTTACCTATTTGCCCCCGGCATGGAAAAATTGATGGCCATCATCCTGGGAGTTGAGGAAGAAACAACAAATGTTTCCTTGATAGGGTGCAGTAGCAGGGATCTTGGTCATGGGGACAGTAACCTGAAGTAGAAGTGGCATAAAACAAGTAGAAGAAAGGACTCATCTATGGTCCTGCCTTACTTATGGATCTTGTGATCCTACACTGGGGTAGGTGCTGTGCAGTGCCCACTGGTAACAGCAGGAAGGGGCGGGTGTCCATGACTTGCCAGGAGCAGAAATGTCCTGTGCTGCTGGGAGCAGGCATAGGGTACAGAGGGAGCCAAGTGTCCGCCTTCCTTGAAGGTTATCTTGGAAGGCACACTACTATGAGTGCCTCAATCTAACACTTGCATTGCTAGAAAGATAACAAAGAAAGATTGCTAGAAAGGTGACAAATTACCTAGCGCTTTCTCTATTTAGGCTGGGGGGTTGGGAAAAACATTTTATATGCATTTTGTATAAATGTTATATATTTCTTACACACTTGTATGCTCTAGAATCTTTGGCAGCGATGGCTTTGATGATTCACATATGAAAACTCCAAACATTTTATATGTGATGGTTCAGGTGTATATTCTATAATAAGAGAACACAAAACTATTGTCCCTCTCTTTTATCCCCAGTACACTGCATGGTAAAAGATCATTTTTTTAGGTAAAAGAGAATCTGTGTCTTGTCAGAAGCCTAGGTCCAGGAAAATATGTCCTTAATCACTACATTCATGTATAAAGAACAGACGGAAGGGCAAGTGCGATGGAAAGCGAAGAACATTTAGTACTATCCAAAATCAAATCCATCATTAAGGGATGAAAATGCTACCAGTGAAAATGGCTAGTCTGGTTCAGACTGATTGATTACTAATAATTAAAAATATATATCCATCATGGATTTTCACAACTATTTTCCTTTCTCTGCAGCATCAGTTTTTTCAGTCTGGCTGTTTTATTATGACATTATGTATCACATGTCCCCTGATTCTCCTATTTTGGCCATGTGGCTTTTAGAAACTAGAACCCTAGTGAGACTGGGGTCCCTTTGATCTTTTGTGGCCCTCACCTTGCCTTTCCTCTCGGCCTTGGGTTTCTCCATTGAAGTGGGTTCAGACAGCCCTTTAATCACCCAACAAGTTCAAATATAATTATAGCAAATGCAGGGTATGGAAACCCTGCCTGTTACACTGGAAACTAATAGAAATAATATTGAAAGTCAACTATAACTGAATAATAAAAATAATAACAATGTTTTTTTTTAAAAAAACAACAACAGAAAGAGACTTAAAGCTTCTTACAGAATCAAGCCTATTGTCATGGGGCATGTGTTTTAATACCAACTCCATGATTGTCCACTTCATTGCAGAACTGAGAGATGCACATTCTGAATTTGTTTTTAATCATAATGTGTTTTTACCCAACATACCAAGCCTTACTTGACAATAAGTCCCCCACCTTACCCAGTATTATGAAGAATCCCCAGATGTTACTCTATAGAGTTTTCATCTCATCCAGATAAATCACAACTTCCTGCATTTCAGCATATTACTCTCCATAAAGGCAAAGCCTACTGTATCTCCAGTGTGACTGCTATAGGGACATTCTTCCAGCCTGACGTAGAATTCATCATCATTCACTGAGAATAGACTAAGTTCCCTCCCACAGCCACACTTTTAAACGCATGCAAACTCGGTCCCTATTTAAATATAGTCTCATTGTAATGGCATGCCAAATCTAAAATGACAGAAAAAAACATTCCAAATGATTCCTGTCATTCTTTTCATTGTTACCTTCTTTGTGGTCAGAGGCTGCAAAGCACCTTTCTTGTACAGATTTTTTTTTTTTAACAATCCTTATTTTACTCCTGATTTTTTCTTCCAAATCAGCCATTAGTGGAGCATTTCCAGAATCTACAAACTTTCATGAACTCTGTACCTTAGGCCTTTTCCCTTTGGATCTAGAGACGTGCTTATTCAAGGAGGCTCTGTAGGGACCGGAGGGGTTCGGGATCGGTGAGAGGTCCTGTTCCGCATCTTCCCACGTCGAGTGCAAGTGAATGGGGAATGAGACTTGTACTGACGTGATGAGAAGTTTTATCTTTTTTTTTTTTTAAACCTGTTCTCTAGGCTCTTGTTCACAAAAAGTGAAACACCCAGAATCATTATAAAACATCCATCTTGCTTGAAGTTCGTCTTAGGAGGTATGGCACTCCGAGCGCCTGGAAGACCTTGTTATAATACGACTGTATTTCTAACACACCCCCGTGCTCAAAGCTCTCTGCTTCATTGACTGTCTCGGCTCCACACTGGGACCCGTCAACAACATCCCTGTGGATCTGAACCGGTGATAGTTTTATATATTAAAACTGCAGAGAAATGGGGCCTTTTCTTTGCTGGCACTGTGTAGAAAATATCCGCTTGTTTTCTTTAACTGGTGTCCTGTTTATGTCACAGCCAGTCTCCGAATGGGCCTGCTCCTTGCTACTCCCATACAATATAAGAGCTTGTTTCCAAAGAGCAGAGAAAATTGACTAAGATCCATGGTTCGATGACAGATGGATTCTGTCGCCTTGCCAGAGACATGAAATTACAGGTGACACCTGATATACGATAATAAAGAGCACCCATCCAGGAATCAGCCCTTGGCCTTTATTTTTGTGATGTCATCAGCATGCAGGTGGCTCACCTGAGATCCCGAATAAAATGCTAAGCATTGTCAAGGGGCTCACATGGACAAATTTTATCTCTCCATCTGTGTGATCTCCCGAGCGATGAGTTTGGAGCACAGCCATTTCCATCTCTGTCTTGGTTTACAAAAATTTAACAGGAGGTTGTCTATGGTCCTATTTATCGGCTCTGTCTTTTGTCTTAAAAAAAAACAAAAACACCTGGGACATATAAGACAGGTCAATTATCATTAGCAGTGTAATATCGGTAACTCTAGGGCTAAATTTAAGTGCTTTATAAAAATATAACCCATGATAAATATGAGGTGGAAAGAACATTCTGGGTTTTGGATCAGTCGTGGTACTCAGATTTTACAGGGTTTGTAAACTCCTGGCTTTCTTTATTTTACAGGGTTGTTTCCTACAATTTGGTGGCATATTAAAAATATGCCTGTGGAAGTGGTGCTTTTCCTGTGGCCATTTAGGAAGTGGGGCTGTCATCCTCTTATTTATTTCCTCTCAGTTCAGCTACCACTTTTTTAAAAAGTACACACACTTAATTTAAGGTCTCCTAATAAAACAAGAAACACACAAATTTAAAAAAGTAAAAGATTCGATAAGAAATAAACAGCCTCCTGTAACAGAATTATACCGTGTATTAGCAACAGTTTGCTGAATGGCTAGCTCTCTTGAGGCAAAACAACCAGCACTATTGGGAGCCCCGGAAGCACCAAGTACTGGTGCTGGGTACCTTATGACCATTAGCTGGTTTAAAGCTCATGAATCCTAGCGGACTGATTTATTTTATTATAGCCAGCTCATCAATAAGGTAAGGGAGGTGCAGAGGTGAAGTGAGGTACTCAAGTTTATACAACTATAAAAAGCAAGATCAAAATTAAAACCCAGCTTCATTGATATCAAAACAACATTCCTAACCAATACACCATACTGCTCATAAATAACATGTTGGTAGCACAAGAGTGGTTTTTAGGTATTACGTTATAATTCCTCTTCACTAAGACATGAGTGAATCCCTGGTCAGGGCATTAAAGGAAATACGCTGTGATGATGCTGGTCTTTCATCCTCATCCTGCAGTTTCATTATTACCTGCTTGTCTTCTGTGCCCCAAGCCAGTCCGTACCCTACACTGATCTGGTCCGTTTCTTCCATCAGTGCTGATTTACAGATAGCCATGAACCCTTAGCTCTCCACTGGTAATTGCTCAAAACCCATGTGTATTGTAGAGAATTATCATTTATGGAGTGGTAACTACATTATTTGTTGCTTTAGTTTTTTGTTTTATTTTCAGACGGAGCTACTTGAATGGACTGGTATACATTTGAAACTTAGGGCATTCCACTATTCCTAAGTATGACATCTGCAAAACTGTTCACTATCTATAAGTGTGTGTGTGTGTGTGTGTGTGTGTGTGTGTGTATTTGTGTGGGGAATTTTTAAAAGTGCAGTGCGTAGTATAAGTAACTTGGCTTTTACCAAGAAAAGAACAATTTCTGGACTTAGAACTGCATCAGAAAGTGTTCATTGATTCAGAAATAATTGTTGCTTTGATTACTTTTTGTTTCCTGTGATTAAACATCTTACTTGGTTAAAACAACTTATTTTTAGAAATTAACAATTTTATGCACACACACCCACTCACACACCCATACAAACACATATAAAACAAAAAGAAAATATCTAGAATAAATTTTCTATATTAAACTTAATAACTTTATAGATTTCCTGTACATTACATACTAATAGTTAACACATAGGATAATTTGAACAATTTTTATTTTAATGTCATAAAATGTTACCACATTTGAGATAATATTTAATACTTGAAATGGTTTTTGTCAATTTACTGTATCAGCGCCCTTGTAGAATCATGACATGGGGTCAAGTACTCTAACATATTTGCTTGTTTGTTTGTTTATGTGATTGTATAAATAAAAATAAATTTGGAAAATTTAGTAATGATAAAAGTTCAACTGATGTTTTTTTTTAGATTTTCCAGAAGAATGTAAACAGAAATGTTCAGCATAATAAGGACAATGAGAATAAGTCGCCAATAATATAAAGTTGTGTTTTAATTACAGCATTTTTTACTTCACCAGGAGCAATACGCTATTGCATTTTATTTGTATTCTCTTTGAGACCATTCATGCATAATAAATCTGGCATAGAGATATTGAATGTAATGTGAGAATTGTAGGATACCATAATTGCCCATTGGTAGATTTGGGGATATATACCAATAGCAAATTCCCAAATGAGTTTTTAATACATACACACACCAAATAGCCTCATTATTTTCCATCTTCAAAATCAAGCTTTTTCATATTGTAATGTTCTTTTGTTTCACAGTCTAACTTGAACCCATAAAAGGAACACTTATAGTGGGAAATGAGGCATGAAATGTGTGCATCAAATGATACATCAGTAAATAAATCACAAGTGAACCATGCCTTCTATTGTGAAGAAATCCAAATTTCTGAAAATCCAAGTAAATACCAGCATTAGGCTTAGAAATCATCAAGTGCATAGGGGAGAATTTATTTCATTTAGAGAAAGAATTCTGGTGACATATATGGTTGGGCAAAGAGACAAAGTTTATAAGTAGATGGAAGAAGTTAAAAATTTTAAATCTTCTACACAAACTTCTACACATAAATAGGTCATTTTTCCAGAATGACATGATAAATATCCCTACAAATACGACCAGTGGATTCTCATCAGAGTCCCAGAAATTCTTTCATAAGGCCTATTGGAATGAGGCATGCTGTAATGTTGGGTTAAATACGAGATCTGATTTCCCATCTATGTAACTTTCACAAGTGCACTCTTAGGAGCACATTACATCACTTACTAATGATTTTTCTTATCAGTTTGGTAAGTCATGCAATAGCCCCTAAAATAAAAATCAATACACTTCATGCAGACTGCCTTGATTCTGATTCAGCACATCCTAAATAAGAAAGAACTGAGCTTATGGATGAGACTGTTTGGTTTAACTACAAACAGATCATTTAGTCGAATTTCTATCATATATATCTCTCAGAAAATTTCAGCACTATTCCCTAGTGTGACATTTGCAAAATTGCAGATTGATCAGAATCTCTGCTAAGTGGTTATTGATTCATGCCTAAATTATTTCAAACATCTTAATGGATAAAATTCAAATCATTGAAATGAGTGAAAGAAATAGAAATAGAAAAGAGTACATTTTACTTAATTTGCACATTAGTTGCTCTAAACAAACAGAGCCACAACTTTAAAAATGTAATGCATGAGTTAAAAAGTAAAATACAGCTAGAATAAACTAATTTAGAAAACTCCATAAGGAAAACAAATATGAAAATTGAAGTCTGATATAAGACACTTTATTTTTAAATTCATATTTTGTAATACATTTCTGCTGGAATACTGAGACTAGAAAATGAACAGCAAAATATTCTTAGAAAAAGATTAAAAGTGTATTATATCATCGTATTTTGTCTTATTCATTTTACATTTGTGTGGAATATGAAAACTATGCAAAATTATCTTATTTTGCACATTTAAACTATGTGAATCATTTTGTGTTTTATTAATACCACCATGTATCTCTCTGTTCTGAAGATGACTTCTAAAAATCCTCATCCACCATAAATCCACCTTAGATTGATCAGGAAAAGATTAATGATTTCTACTGGACCCAATTTATCTCAACCTTGAAGTCCAAGTCTACTCCCTTTGTTCCTTAACTCCCCCCCAAAAAAATGCACTTGATATCTCTCCAACTTGCAAATGACCACAACACAGTGTAAATAATTTTACTGTCTCTGTATGTGTCTGGGCAACTTTCTTATTTCATGTATCAGCCCTTTTCCTTTGTTTTTCTATTTCACTGCAATTTCATTCAGATTCTAAATCTTTGGAGGAATTCCTCCAAATCTAGGAGGAATCCTAAGAAAGTTCAGTCAGATGGTCAATTTTGATGTCAACAGAGCAAAATAATATGTTCTTCTTATGGACCGGCCCTGCAAGTTACAGGGCAATGGGTGGGAATAAAGAATCCTCTTACAGGGTGGAGAATAAAAACTTGGAAGCAAAAATATAACTTATCATGAATTCAATACAAAGCAATGCAACTATGAAATGTACCTGGATCACATAAATAGTATCATTTAAGTACAGCATTTGGCAGCAATAAGGGTAGGAGAAGTTATATCTGAGCCAAGTCTTGCAGGTTGAGCAGGAGTTTGCAGGGTGATAAGATCAGGAAGGTAGTCTAGACAGAGGTAAAGAGTTGCATTGGCAAACACATGAAGGAAGGAATGAGCCTTTCTTGTTCAGGAAATGGTTGCTCTAATCATGGTCTGAGGTTAAACGCAATCTAAGAAGCTCTGACCTTATACCTTAAGAAATGGAGTGCCCATGGAGGTTGATTTTTAGTAGAGGAGTGTCCCCATAACAGAAATTTGGGGCAAGTCAATTAATTAATACCCCAGGCTCTCAGATTCTCAATGTGCACATGGGGTTTGGGGGCCAAATTACATGTCAGATTCTTTCCAGACCTTAAATTTCAATTGTGACTCAATTAAGATGATTTTCAAACTTAATGAAAACATTTCAAGATTTCACTTTCAAGATTCACACTTTCCAAATCCTAAATGTGAAGCAAATTTTTTTCTCTTTTCTCACATAAGGAACCCATAATAATTTTTTGAAAACTACTGGCATGTCCTGATGTATGGCTACAAACCCAAAACACAGAAAGCAGATTTTAGGAGAACTATGCTTTCAATTGTGCTAAGTCATTTTTAAACAAAATATGTCAGAGAAAAAAACCCTTTTGGTATAAATTTTCTCAGATTACAGGCCTATGTTTTTCATTTTATTTTATGCAACATTAAATCTTTTATTCTTTTCTTCTAAATAGTGAGTGTATATACCATGAGGTATGTGAACTATAAGTGAAAAAATTGAATTGCATAAATGAACTCAATAGTGACTAAATTATATCGAGGTAACAAACAATCCTCAAATATAAGTAGTTTACAATATCAAATATTTGTTTTTAGCTCACACAAAGACCACTTCAAGTCCAAGGAACTTGCAAGAATAGCCATATTTATGAGTTACGAGTGGTGCAGCATTCTGGGTAGCTTAAACTTCTGAAACCTCTTATCAACACATTTTTTTTGTCACTATCACCTTAGCAGGGTGAAATGTCAACAGGAGAGTGGAATATCAGCAATTATTCTTCTTCCCAGAAATGACATATGTCATTTCTGCCAACCATCATATCTATGCACATTTATTGTGCAAAGGAAGTCACATGGCCTCTCCCAGCTTCAAGGAGATGGGGATATGCTATGTTCTTAGTGTACCCAAAGATGGATGAATCAGATTGCTGCTGGAGAATAGCAGCAATACCTACCGTCTAATATAAAGCAAGCCAGAAATTAACATTGTTTACAATCTACCATGGGCCAGAGCTGTGTTAGGACCTTCCTTATTTGTTAACTTAGTGGAGGCTCACAAAAAAAAAAACACACACCAAAAAAAAACAAAAACAAAAAAAAACCTTACTGGTATATCATAGTATCTCTATTTTGTAAAAACCAACCTACAAACCCAAACCTACACCCCATACCTGCCCCCAAAAGATAGAGGGAACTTAACTCATGAATTCTTATTCCAAGACCTGTGCTCTTTGTACACAATCATGTTGCCTTTGAATGTCTCCACAAGCTTATAAATAATCAATTAATAAATATTACTCTTATGTTTATCACTTAAAAAGCCAAGTAGAAATTGTATCTTGAGGTTATAATTTTCTTCTCTTTTCTTGAAAACAAGATTTAGAAAAACATTATGTTAAAGTAGTTGGATTTCACAATTATCTGAGTAACATGGAATTGAGTAAATCACCATATTCCATCCTAACTTTTTGAGCATTCTGAATATGCCCTTTCAGAAGTTATAAACATCTGACTCACTGGCTACAAATTTATCTTCTCTCTGTTTCATCCATCAATGGCCATAAGAATTAAAAATGGAGCCCAGTTCAGCATAAAATGTGAATCTAGTTACATGAGCCTTTTAAAAAACTCAATGATAAGAAAAGAGCATTCATACCCATTGAATATCTTATCTCAGTGTTTCAATGCAGGTAGGATGATGGTCTTGCAAGAAAGATTATTCAACATGGTCTATAGATTTGATTTTTAAGTTGAAAAAGTAACCTGCAATATGGCAAGGATAATGGCTTCTATATATTCTTGAAGGCAGTCAGTAACTCTATAAAAAGGCCATGGAGTGTATTGTTCCTTTCTTCCCAAAATGACTATTATAATATTTTAAAAACCTGAATCGATAATGGATTTAGTTTGCATATATTAATATTCACCCAAATTGTCTATTTTGGATATTAAATAAATAATACAGGATTTGTGCATATGAAACAAGCTCTTTCTGTGTTGCTGAAATTCTTGAATAAGTTTCACTGATTGTACCTCCCTTTCTCTGCATTAGAATATGTCCAGGAGATGTGAAGAAGGAGAGACCATACAAAGATCTTCTCATACAGTGAAGTACTATTTCTTTACTTTAAAATTTTGGAAGATAACTTATCTGAATAAAAATTTCAGAAAAGTAAGGATTTCTAATTGACTTTCTTAAGCATTGGTCTCCTAGCTATTTCCCAATAAATATGTTATTAAACAAAAATACATTCTTGTTAAGCACAATGATTAATTCCCCAAATCATGAAAGAGATCAAAACAGTTAAAGAATGTTTAAGAAAGTTAATATCTGTAAAGAAGTTAAACAAATTTTTAAACTGATCAGATTTAGCTAATGTTGGCAATACACAACTGACATGGAATTCAAACTGGATATTTGATGCAACACACAGAATGTAGCCCAAAATTGGAGGATTAAGCTTCTCATCACAGACTTTCTAAAGACTGAATTAACAAAATAAGATAACACAAAATAAAAACATTGAGTCAAGACATTTAGAAAACATTATTCAAAATACTTAAATATATATTAAGAAATTCATTAATTGTTCTCTTTGACTTGTTGGACTGTCTATATTGCTATCACTTATTGTGTGTTGAACAGTTAACAGGCATGATTTCTAGTCTTCCCAACAACTCTGGATGTTGGCTGTTATTGTGTTCACTTGTGGATATTATTTAACTGAGGCTCAGAAATGTAAATTAGCATTCATGAGTTGTAGGTGGAGCAGAGATTCAAACCTAATTTTGAATGGCTCTAATATCCTGGGGTTTTCTGAAACGTCACAGTCTGTTACAGATAATTGCACCCTAATTATCCAAGTCATGTTGGGCAGTCATTTCTCAGTTCTCTCTTCTCTACAAATTTATTGTACCCATCTTCTTTTACTATTGTCATTGATTCTGATCTAATTTAGACTGTCATTATACTTTGCTTTAACTTCTTTA
>NW_017731762.1:857137-874622 GCF_001890085.2 Hipposideros armiger | reverse complement strand
TATATATATATATATATATATATAAAACTATAGTTGACATTCAATATTATTCAGCTTCAGCTTTAGGTGTACAGTGCAGTGGTCAGGTATCTACACCATCCATGCAGTGGTCTTCCTAATAAGACAAGTGCCCACCTGACACACTACAAAATCTTTACAACATTATTGATTATATTCCCTAAACTGTCTTTCATGTCCCCCTGGCTATATTGTGGCTACCAATTTGTGCTGTCTAATCCCCTCACCTTCTCCCTCCTCTCCACACCCCTCCCATCTAGCAGCCACTTATACTTTTTTAATACTGGTTTCACTCTCTTAAACTATTTTTGCTTATTCTTTTGGTTTTCAAAGAAATTCCTACCCAGAAGAGACTTTCAAGTATCTGTTGTCTCTAGGTATTTTAATTCTCTTAGGCTACGGATATGATGGACAGGAGAAGGAGATGGGGAATTCTAGGAATGAAACCAGGTGAGGCCCATGCCAGTGGAATTTCTTCAGGCTGAATTACACCTGTCAGTGGGAGATACAGCACATTCTCTCAGGAATTTTCAAAATATCCCAATCTTTATTTTAAATAAATTTGAGGAAATATTTCTTCTCCTAAATAAGACTGTCTTCTATGCTATTGCTGTTTCCAGAAAAAAAGAAGAGCTTTGTGCCAATAAAAAAACACAAAAAACAATATTATGTGTTCATCTGTAACCTCATAAAACTCTGAACCAGAAATTCAACATTTTGTTTTGGTCTAATTTCTCTGTCCCATCCAGATTGCTTTGCTGATTAAAAAAAGAAAGAAAAAAAATTACAGCACATATCAGATTAGCAACTCGTTTCTCTGGCATGTTAAACAACAAAAGACTTGCTTTTCTAGTGAGCACTAGATTTTCCAAAAAAATGATTGGTTATCATTGCTGTGATGGATTAAATAATGTATGTTTATTTACATTTTAAATTCAATACAAATCTTGAAAATATAAACAAATTGGTCATTGTAAGTTGTTTCACATTTTAGCTGGAAGCATTTAGATACATGCCATATTCACATATTCATAAGGAAGTCACATAATCTGGAGAGATGAAACTATCTAAAAAATTCAAAGTAATAATTTATGTAATTATATTGAATCAGAGAGGTCCTGTTACTTTGTTCATGGCTGGGGAAGAGGCTTTATGTAATACTGAAATGAAACATTATTACCGTCTCACTTACTCGTTCTTGGAATTGGTTTAGTGATTACTTCAACAGCGACATCAGTGAAAAACATTTGACATCTGGCCTAGAAAATCAGACAGTAGACCACAGAGACTCTGATTAAAAAACCTCATGTAATTTTCTCCAATCAGTAGCATGGCCTGTTCTTTTATCAAAGTGAAGGTTGCTCTCATCACCTGCAAATTTATACTAAAGCTTTAAACAAACAAGCATGAAACTTTTACATGGAAATCCCCTCCTGAAGGAATACTTACAGAGGAACTTAGCTGTGCTGATGATTTGATTTATTCAGTGTGAAACAAGCCAGGGACATTTTGTGTATTTTTTATTGCAGGCGTGTGTATTCACATATGAGTATATGTGTGTGTTTAGCCTTCGTCTCATAAAGCATTTTGGGGAAAACTCTACACAAGGTGCTATTGCTTCCTGGAAAAAAAAATGACGGCTTCTTTCACATCATCCGTGTGCCAGGAACTATTCTGAAGTCAGAAATCATGCAAGCCGCTAGGGTTCTGTATGTTTAACCTCCTATAGAACAGAGCCATTCCCATTACTGAGAAGAATGAACCCTTAGTGACACAACAATAGAGATCCTGAAACGAACTGCATTGCAGCATCGCCATGAATTAAAGTCTCCATCAGAGGCTGTGGCTCTTAGCATCAGAGAGCAAGGGCTTCGATGAGAAACTCTGCAGTAACGAGCCATCCTGCTGCCTTTTCTCTTTGAAGATAATTTATATGATGAAACTTGATAATTAACTTATGTCCAACAAACTAAATCCAATATATCTGTTTCCAGGTCAGAGGCAGTGGCTGTAGTCTCCCGGAATATGCTACCCCATCTACCAGTTCCTTGACAAGGAGACAGTCCCTGCTAATACAGTGTCACAGTAAATTTGCTTATCTCTTAAGAACAACGAGGTGTGCTGTAAAATATGTATGTACTATCAAAACATTCATAATAAAATCCTAATAAAATTAGAAAGTTGGAATAAAAAGAAATCACAGTCTTCAATTGTATGTCTTGAAATTACCTTCCATAATGGCTGATACATTATATATGTGGTATTACCTATATATTTATAATGCTTCAGCCTCTGAGCTCAAAATTGGTTTCCCAGCTTCAGTTTCCAAGGAAGGAAGACAGTATGATGAAGTAAAAACCAACTTTCCCCAATTCTACAACTTTATCTTTCCTGGTTTACAAATTGTCATTGCACTGTTATACCCTGGAGAGAGACACAGTGTAAAAAAAAAAAAAAAATAGAAAGCATTTCCTCCTTGATACTACCTGAAATAGCAAAGTAAAAAAACATAGAAGGTGAAAAAAGGAAACACTTGGATCATTTTTCAAAATGTCAATGTTTTATTTAAACCTGCCTGGGGCTGATCTTTGCACTCAATCCATGTACATGGCATGGTATTGGAATTACAACTCTCAGATGGAACGAAATAGGAAGTACAAGGCAAATTTTGCATCACAAGTTCAGACTATTTCTTGATACATGCTTACAACAGTCATTTATTGGTCTATTGGCCTACATCCTCATGAAATCAGATTGCATTTTTGGAAATCAGGCAGAGAAATAAAATCTGCTCTCAGAGATGGATATCTTTTGGGAAACACTTTCATTATGTGACTGCTACAAGAGGTATTCTGCCGGAAAAAAGTGATTGGTTCCATGGAAAAATGCATCTAGAGGAAATTGATATTTAGTTACTCATATCAACCATGCTTATAAAAAGGATTCTAGTTTTTTATCTTTTAAAAACAGTACATGATTAATCTTTCTAGGTGTGTTTATTTGTAAAATGACATACCACAGGAAGCTTAAAACTGCTTCTCACAATTTCTGTCTTTTAAATATAAAATTTATTGCCAATAAATCATTTAACCCCTCTTTTACAATGTCAGGTTAACCCACCACTGTCTTAAGAGTAGACATATTTTCTAACTAAGATAGAATAATTTTATGTAATGTTCCTAAAATTATTTCCTTTCTAACTAAAGTTACAGTTTTTTTTTTTAGAATAACAAAGTGAACAATGGTTGGTCTTGTATGACATATTAGAACAGGAGTTAAATCATTTTCTCAAAATTGAATTGATATTAGGACAAGTTGGAAGTTGTACGAATGTCTTAATTCTAAATCCCCATTCATGGGATTTTTATAAGTAATCAACTAAAATACACTTGTTGCAGGTGGTGGGGTCCAAAGTGAGAAGAGATCTTACTGTATTTGTAACTATCTTTTCTACCTTTAATATATGTGCCTTGTAAAATCATACATTTAATAGTTCAAGGTGAGTTTTTAGACCTGGATAAACCTTTCATTTTACATAATGCTTTGCCATCATCTACAATATGTAACTAACCACATAATTTATGAAATCCCATAGTGTACAAAGACACTGAATCCTATTCCCTATTATATAAAATTGTTCAAATAAAAATATGTTTTCATTAAAAGAAGCTGAATTTAAAAAGCAATTTCTGGGGCTGGCCTAGTGGCTCATTGGTTAGGAGTTGGCTTGGGACGCCAGCTCTGAGCAGCAGGGCCCTGGTTCAGATCCCACATGAGGGCCAGTGACACTGCACCCTCTACAGCTAAGATGGTGAACAATAGCTCGACCTGGAGCTGGGCTGTCACGAGTCACCGGTGATGGCGAAGGCTGCAGTGGGGCTGGCCAGCAGCGGGCAGTGAGCTTTTGTGAACTCCTATGAGCAACCATGAGCGGCCATCCAATGGCCAGTGAGCGACTGCCTCACACGGGAAGAGCGCAATGATAATACCAACATGGGCCAGTGAGGCGACGTCCTCCACAACTAGAAGGGAAGAGCAATAGGACAGCAACTTGTCTGTTCCCCACCCCCCAATCTCCCCCCCAAAAAGTAAAATAAAATAAAAAGCAATTTATGTCTAGAATATAAAGCTCTATAAGGGCAAACAAAGATCTTTCTGTTGTTGTCAAGTGTATCCTAAGCCCCCGGAACGGTGTCTGGGATGTATTAGGCACGCAACGAATATTTGTTCAATGAATGAATGACTGAATTGTGAGAAAGACAACCAACATTACTTATAAAGCAAATCCTTCAAAAGATATTGGCATGCACGAAGGAGACAATGGAACAGTGATTTGTGGAGGAGCAGTTCTGAATTTTACCCTTGATCCCCCGGGGAAAGCTAGTGCATGACTGCTAGTTATCTGTTTCTGAGAACTCTGGGGTATATATAATTCAACAACTAAAACTTTTGGAAAACCTCACAGTACAGAAAATATTAAAGTGCTAAATTTTGTGACAGAGAAAATCGGAGAAAATGAGAGTTTAGAGAAAGGGAAGTTGATTGGAGCTTGGAGAAATCATTTATCTAAGAGCAATTTATGATTGATTAGTGCCTACCAGGGGGAAGGCTCTGTGCAAGCAGTGAGTGCAGGGGTGGTGACACACACACAGGCTGTAACTACAACCCTGCTCCTGTGCTAGTGGTGATTTGATAAGTTTACATCTAACTCTGCTTAATGAATCAAGGAAGGCCTTACAGAGAAGCTGACACATGAGGAGAGAGTGAACCACGAAGAGGGGTTGGGACAAAATGGGCAGGGTAAGTGGAATGACAGTGTTCCCTGAGCCTGAGAAAACAATGATTATTTCAGAGAGGCAGCAATGGGACCTTGAAAAATTGATGTCCTTGTGGAAGAAATGGTGCCTTGATTAAGATAATTAAATATCTGTTCAAAAGGAATCCCCAGATAGAGTGACTTTAACAAGAGTTGATTCCTCTCATTAACAACCTGAGCATCAGCAATTGAGGGCTGAGATTGTCATCTCAT
This sequence comes from Hipposideros armiger, assembly GCF_001890085.2. Taxonomy (NCBI): domain Eukaryota; kingdom Metazoa; phylum Chordata; class Mammalia; order Chiroptera; family Hipposideridae; genus Hipposideros; species Hipposideros armiger. The sequence continues at coordinate 869,575 of NW_017731762.1, read as the reverse complement.
TGTGCAGAACCAGGCCTCTTCTATTTGGTTGCTCATCCCACCCTAGAACATGGCTTTCATCTCATGTTCTAAGATAGCTGCTTCAGTTCCTGCCATTACATCAGCATTCCAGTCAGTGAAAAGGAGAAAGAGGGACATAGAAAGCATACTCCTTCACAGTGTATACCCATTCTCTCTTTTCATCCTGATTTCTGATTGCTTCCAAGCAAAAACACTTCACCAACCCCTTTGTCCAATTTCTAACACATCTTTCATATTTTTTCCCCCTTTGGGACCAAGACAAAGCCCTGGGAACATAAAGTCAGTCATGGGCTCAGAAAGCTGGGAACACTTGAATCACTTTCAGATTTTTATAGGCTTCATTCTTCTTTCACAAAGCCTTCTCCAGAGGAATGGGGTGAGAACTGTGCATAAGGAGATCCTTGGTTGAAAGATGCTACCTCAATAGGATTACTATTATTATTTATAAGCAGAGGTCTTGATTTGTAGCCCATTATTGCCAACCTACGCCTGCTTCATTATGGTTAGGAAAGTGAGTCCTGCTGAACTGCAGTCATCTCTTCCCAGTTTAAGTATAATCACACTCAGGAGAGCATGACTGTAGAAAAAGCAGATTGAAATCCTATGGCACGTGCAACGGCAGCAGGGTGTAGCTGATTGACAAAATCACATTCACAATAGGCGTCTTGACAGTGCCAGTATAGCTCCACTGAGGAAGATCTTTTCACCTGCCCGTCTTGCACCTCATCAAGAAAATCACCAGTGAAATTCTGATTCCAGGATCTTTATTATTGGAGATGATGTGTGAAACAGCAAGACACAATGTGACTTAGACACACTGGGCTGGGATTTCAGTGGAGGAAATTCAAACCAGAATTGATGTGTCTTCTACCTGGAATGTATGTCACGTAGACATCAAGGACTGAAAAGAAATAGGAAATGGCCTAATGACATTGACACCTTTATTTTTTTCAGGTATCACTTTTGCATGTTCTGAAGAGATGGGCATCTAGAAAGGGAGTTCTGTTCTAGGGCGTAGAGCTTGAGGGAACTCCTCCCCAAGACTAGGCACATTGTACAACAACAGCAGCTTGCTGTATGTCTTAGTTTCCTTCTTTCTTTTAAATGATAATGTCATCCCAGAGAAGAAATGAAATGGAAGTTTTTCCAGCTTTCAAACTAAGTAGGAAATCACATTAACATTTGTTCTGTAAAAGGAGAGCATTTTATCTTACTTTTGACTTCAGCTAAGAAATAGTTACACCTCTTAACTGTATAGAATCAACATCTCTACTAGAAGTCAGTTTATGTTCGAGTTAAGAATAGAAATATCAGTTAAGATAGAATGGTTTAGATGAGTGACAGGAAAACTACAAATGGATTTCAAATATTAATTTAGTAATTATTGTAGCCTTAGGGAGCTTATTATTTACATTCCCCTGTTTTCGCCTTTTTTTTTCAGGCTCCTATTCTTCTTTGTACTTATTTTTCCTTATGTTTTTCTTGAGGCCTCTTTTGTTTCTTTCCCCTCCTTTTTTGGTTTTGTCTTGGTTTGTTGGTTCGTTTTCTTGTATCTAATGAATCAATTTATACCATGGTTAAAGGTGCTCTTGCTTTCTTTCCTCCTCCCAATCTCCGCCTCCCTCTAAAATTTTCTTCTGGGCCTTTCCTCTTCCCCATTTGTCTCATGCTTCCCTCACCCAAAACACACACGCACGTTCACAACAGACAATCATACACATCCTTCCTTTTGTTACTATCAGGGCTCACTTGACATTGAAACAAGATGAGGGGGAGGAGATTGTTGAGACCTGGAGAAAAATCAATCCTACTAGAGTAGGTGAGAGAAAGCAATAGAAGGCCATCAGGACAGCTGGGTGGTGAAGACTCTTTGGGGAGCCCAAAAACAGATAGTAGTAATCAGAAAATTCTGTGTTTAATTATTTCAGAAGAGCATGAATTTAAGAGATTAAAATAGGCCCTAGAAAGTGGCAACCAACGGGGACTCAAAACTTGGAAATTACAGGTGGGACTAACTGTGAATATATTATTCTCTCCGTTATCAGCTGGGAAGAGTGTCAGTAAAGGACTCCAATTATGGAGAAATAAGTTTCTTATGCAGAAACCCATTCAAATGTAGACATTGATAAGGGAGAACTAGGTACATAAATTGGGTTACTTGGGGCCAGATAGGTGGATCCACTTGCCCGAAGGATGCTTGGTCTCGAAGTTCTTGGCTTTTTCTAACCTGTAATCCTAAACATAGTAAGAATGTGGGTCATGGGTGGGAGTTACGTGGTCACTGCACAGGGATCACAAGGGCACTTCATCAGAGTGGGTGACCACCAGTACTCCTCTCATCTCTACTTGCATCCTAGCTGCTTTCTATTCCTAGGGCATATCTAGAAGTTGGAATTTGAAATTAATATCCGACAAGAAACAGGAGTTGCTTACAAAAGGAAATTCTTAACAAGGGTAAAGGATATGTTCTGAAAGCTTGAACTGTCAAATTCTTGAAAACCACTGTGTCCCAAAATTCACATATGAGCCATTTTTCATAAAGCATTGGGTTTTATCTTTATGAGGTTTATAGGTTGACAGTGATGAACAAAGAACTATTGATTTATGTAGACATAGGGAATTTGGGTGGTTTGTGAACCTCACTTGTGAGTTAAATTAATATATGCAATACACTTTTGAGTGGAAAACAAACTGTTAAGTCTTTAAATGTCATAAATATCTGTCTCTTCAAGTGTCCATCTGCCCTATTTGAATCACCTTGACCCACGATGCACATACATGCAAAAAATGCACAGAAACTTAACTGAGGGTGTCAGCCTCTTCTACTTCCACAATTCGCACAGCCCATTCTACACACCATTCTACATATCTAGTCAACATACCCTGGCCATGATCTCCCCCTGGCTCTTCGATGCCTGTTTGGCCTTAAAACTTGGTTCCTGATTTTCAATTTAAGCCTCTAGTGCTGATGACTCATTCATGCTCAAGACTGGTCCAACCTTGGCCAGAATTCCTTGCTCTTTTATATCCATACTTTGTGACTTTAGAAAAGAGACATTCTTAGCCTTCTCATCCTTGGTTCTTTGGCATGAACCTCCTTGGTCCACTCTCCTCCAGTCATCCTTGACATGCCAAAAATTAAATAAATATCTTTAACTAATCATGATAACAAGATATCACTTTACTAAAAATGTCTACTCTAGGTATAATTATTAGAGAAAAAATCTTTACAACTAATGCCACAAAAATCCACAGGATCATAAGAGACTACTAAGAACAATTACATGCCAACAAATTAAATAACCTAGAAGAAATGAATAAATTCCTATAAACATACAACCTACCAAGACTGAGTGGTGATGAAATAGAAAATCTAAATAGACCAATTACTAGTAAGGAGGTTGAGGCAGTAATCAAAAACCTCCCACAATAAGTCCACTTTTAAAGCAGGGCTTTTAGTAGATTTTATTTTTGTACATGATGCTAATTTCAGTTATGGTTGCAAATTTTAACTTAGAAATGCAAATTGTGTGTGATACAAATAAATAATGAAAAACCAAAGGACTTGCTGAAAGAAATAAGTGCTTCTTAACATCACCTTGGTGGGATAGTATATATCTGGTGCCTGTACTGAAACATGGTAAATAGTCAGTATGTGGTTGCTAAGTGACCAAATGAATCAAAAAGCTATTGCTTGACAATTTCACAGAACAGTTTTTCTCACAAGAAATAATTATGCTAATAAAAATTTGCTTGGGTTCAATACATCTTAGTTTTACTTCTCTTTGGCTTTAATTATTTGTATCACCTGAGAGAGTATTTACATTTATACCTCAGTAGCTTTACCTGTAAAATGTTAATGAAAATGCTTATTTTCACTAAAATAGATTTGGTAATAGAAAACAGAATGAATTAATTAGAAGCATTTTGATAACATTTTGTAATTTTATAAGGCATGTGAGTTATTCAAGGTTTGTATTAGAAATCACTAAGGTTTCTTCTAACTCCATGAGTTTATTTTAAAAGTAGATACAAAATCTCAATTACTTATTCATATGCTCATAAAGTGCTTTGATGTTATTGAGAAAATAAAAATTTACAGACATTAAATATAAAAATCAGTACTACTACAATAGTGTGAATACACATTAGTACATATATTATTTTTATATCTTTAATTTGCAACTAATATATTTAACTAAGTGAATCTGAAGATGGGTTTGCATTTAATAACCACATTATTTCACGGCTGGAGATTCCTAGAATTAAACAGGGGAGGGAAATCAACCTAACACTGAGTGTGGAATAGAAAAAAATTCTTGGGTGGAATTCCAGTGGCTAAGATAAAGTGCAGGCAGTTTCTTAGCCACACCCTATCAAAGGAATAATTTACTTTATTTGAGTTTAAACTAAATTATATTTAACTCTTGGGCAGTCTCCACCTATTTTTGTATATTCTAACATTACTTGTTTGTGCTTTTTCTCCCTCCTTCAGATCTTAATACAGTGAAATATAGAAATACAGCAATGGCCCACATACAATTCTTTCCCCTAAACAGACCAGGAGCATGATAGTGACATTTATTGAATAGCTACTTTTTTTCCAGTCACTGGGCTAAGCATTTTGCATGCATCATCTTATTTAATCTCACTACAACCCCATGAAGTGGGGATTACCATCATTTTACAGCTGAGCAAACTGAGGTTTCCAGAGGTTAATAACTTTTTCAAGGTCACACAGCTGTGAAGGGGCAGAGCCAGGTCTAAAATGCAGGTAAATCCATTTCATCCTTGGAGCTCTACATAATACGCCAGTGGTTCTCAAAGTGTGGTCCTGAGACCAGCAGCATCAGCAACCCCTGTAAACTTGTTGCAAACACGGATGATTGGCCTCCATGATGGAGCCCCTAAATCAGAGAGTTGGGGAGTAGTGGGTAGAACCCAGAACTCTGTGATTTACACACACATCCCTGGTGATTTTGATGCTAAAGTTTGAGAAACCTAATTACATTATACATACTCCATGATAGCAACATGTTTGACAGCCATAAACAATGCATGTTCTAAAGGATCCATAGATTTAACCAGTGGATTTCTTGGCTAAAGCAGCTAAATAAATACTATCAATAGCACACATCCTTGTAAGAAAGAAACGCAAGAAGCTGACTGGAATCCAACTGACAGATTCTTTTGCACATCATTTTGCTCATTTACTCCATGGGCCTCACACTGTGTTTCCAAGGGGAAACAGGATTCTTATCCACAACTTATGGGAGAACAAAATGTACATTAGTTGATTGATTTGGCATCAACCAGTCAGGTTATCATGAGTGGAAACAGTAAAAACCACTGAAGAGTGTGCAGAAACTAGATTCACCATTGACCGGGTGGCTCCGATTCTCATAATTTTGATAATTCCACATGCTAACGGATTGTGGGGGGTTGAGGGGCGGGGAGCTAAGGGAGAATGTAACTATTAGAGGAGGCCCCAAGGTGAGGTGGGAGACACTTCCTTTCACACAAAATAAAATTCCAGCTTCCTTGTTAGGCACGTATGCCCCTGTACTGCCCACTACCTAGCACCTGCATACCAGTCTCTAGTCAATATACTGTAAACAACCTCTATTAATCTAGAGAATTTCATGCTATTAAAGTGGGGTTTGCAGCACCCAGAGTCGCGTTTCACATTTCAGAAAATAAGAGCGTGCACGAGAGGGAAAGCTAGAACACAGTTGTAGTGAACACATGCTTCTTAATTTATATTAACTGTCTATTAGGATTGTGCTTACTGATGTGAGAGGTTTGGAAAAACTATGTGAGATATCACATTAAAACAGGAAACAGATGGTGCTTAACTGGGTATGCAGGTGAGGAAAAGGAGCTTCCTCATTTGGCTGTGGGATGCACGACAAGAGCAGCAGCGCCCTGTTTGTTCTTCAGTCCGAGTCTGAGGAAAATATCAGTGTGTTTGTGAATTATTGTTCATCATGTTTAAGATGTACTAATTTACTTACATAGAATCTAACATGATAACAAGAATATAATCTGACCAGGGATTCAGTGAATTGTGGTTTAGTCTTGCTCTCACAATTCTTTCTGAATATCAAAACGGCTCCTTCTGGATGTTAATATAGAGCATGCTGAGTTTTAGAGCATGAAAGACTCAGCGCGGATTTAACCATTTGAAGGCAGGTTAACGCTGGGATCAACTAAAATAATTTATAGAATGCACTAAAACGGCATTGCAAGGAAATTTATGACAGGCAGTCACAATAATAAAACACTAAAGATTAAGTAACATAAAAATTCTAGTTGTCACATTTCTCTAAGTAGAACTAATTGTAAATGTAATTTTATTTCACTGATTGAACCTCCAACTAGGTTCTGGGTAAAGTCAATATGAAAATGAAAGACTATGAAAGGAACCATTCGACCAGAAGGAAAACAGGACATGATCTCACCAGCTTCAGAATTAAAACTATTGAATTGTTTGCTCCTCACTCCCCACCACACACGGGTAGATACCTTTAATGATATTCATTATGGCTTCCAAAGATTGGGAACTTTGAAAGAAAATGGAATGAAACGTTTTAAAAATCTGCATAAACTATTTGGGGAAATTGTGAAATAACTAATGTTTTGAGTTTCATTTAAAAAAATGCAGAACTTTTTGTTCATTTCACTAATTCTTAAAATATCAAAGCATTAGAAGTAAAAGAAATTCTTTTATAGAATTGTAACCAAGAAATTAAACTATTAAACCAAAATCAATGTGTGACATTTTTCCACTCATAGAGAAATCACACTATAAGCAAAAATTTGAATAATTAAAAAAATAATAATCTTAGCTTTTCAAGCATAGGACTTTTAGGTACTAAATGTCTAGATTGCTGAAGGACAGCGTTCGCTGTCAAATTCATCTTTGTATCTCCGGAACACAATGCCTCCTGCACGTAGTTCCTCAGTAAATGTTGGACTGAATGAAGTAGCTTTCTAATGACACATTGGCTAAGCTCATTACATGTAACAGTGTACTGTTCCTGATGGAAGAGAAAAGCTCACCCTTTGAGTATTATAGGTATTCATCTGAGGCTCACAAACACCATCTCAGGGACCCGGTTTTTCTCCTTTCATCTCCTCTAATGATGCTGAATCACACTGCCTTTCCAGACTTTTGGTCAGTGAAGGATGCAAATGCATTTTCTGTGTTTAGGATGACTTGTGATATATGTATGTGGTTCAAGCATATTGGGAGCAGTTGGCTGGTCCCCGCAGAAGTAGCCACCTGGAGTAACCAGCAAAAATGATTTAGAATCTTATAAATGTAAACATAAGGCAGTTCTGTGATTCTTTGTATTAGATAATAGCATAGCAATCACAATTTTAGCAATTATATGTTGTCGATTAACCCTTACATTTTTTGTATAAATTCCTAAGAGTAGGCCTTTATAATATTTTTAACTTTCAAAAAATTTAGTCAAAAATTGGTATTTACAGTGACATTTGCCCTTGTATGGTAACTGAAACAAATATTCTCCTCTCCCACTCCTTATCCCCCCACCCTGCAAAACCTCAACAATCAATAGACTTGGATTCCAGCCCTGGATCTTGAGACCTTGAGCAAGTCCATTAATATCCCAGGACTTTTGTTATTTTCACTTCTAAATCAACACTAATAAAAACCTATAATATAGGGTAACTACGAAGCTTAAACAGGAGGAGTACATATGTGAGGATGCTTAGGCACCTAAAATTTTACATAAATGTTATGTAACAGTTTGATGATAAGGTATTAAACCTTGAATGTCCAGAACATCAAGAGAATGCAATTTCTGGGTTTCATTAATTTTCTAAAAGAAGGTGAAGGGAAAACTCTCTTTTCCAATCTTTATTTTTTAAACATATCTCTGAAACAAATCCATTTGCTTTCCTGCTGTACTGATAAAAAAATAAAAATCCTAAGATGAAATGAGATTTAACAACTTATGAAGCAGCAATTCTGTAATATTCTTGCAGTTCATGCTGTCGGAACTGGGTCTGAAACTACCCTGATCTAGGATCCTTAGAAATTGTATCCTTATTTTGTATTTAATGTCTAAAATCAGCTGGTTTTTAAAAAATAACTTATTTCTTTTTTTGAAAGCAGAGTGTAGTGGAAAAGCCTTTAATGGTTAATGTTACTTTATATTTGGTTAACACAGGTTTTGTAATGAAATCCTGTCCTATAAATATATCTGATTTATTGTCAAAGTATTAGAAAATATCAGACATCTTAGGCATTTTTAATTTAGTTTAAGTTAAAAGAAAATGGAAAGACTGAACTCCACATATCATTGCTATCCAAGAACTTACCTTCATGCGTTAACTGGGTTCAGTAATTTGAATAACTTTTTCTAAAGACAGAAAATGGACTCCACTAAGAAAACTTAAATGAACGGACTTGTGTCTGAGCTGGAGGAATCTATGTAAAATTCAGCTTTTACCAGAGGCAGATTGTCCACTTAGGGTGACATAATTTAATTGCGGGATATATGTTACCGTAATGTAAGCAGCTATGTTAAAAATGTGTTCTACTGTATTTAAAAGGAGCTGAGTGATATTTTATTTTTATTTTTAAAACATCCACATGGTGTTGACAATAGCATCCATTTTTAATTATCCCTGTAGAGAAGAATAAGACAATGTCTTTTATAATTAACTTTCTAAGATGTTTATTTTAAATGGATTTTTTTCTTTTTTGAAAATTTTTTATGGAGATAGATGATAGATGATGATTGATAGGTAGACAAATGATAGACTTGTACAAATACAAATATTTAAAGCATATTGTTTACTAATTGTATATCTGTTTACTCTTCAAGAATGTAAGCACTTTAAGGTCAGAGATCATGTTCTATTTGTTTCTATGTTCAGGGAGACACTAGAAATCATTAATCAACAATATGATGTGGGCACTGACCCATCAGAGCCAAGGATGGGCCTAGGTGCTGGAGCAGGGCCCTGGAATACTCCTGCTGTGTGCCTGGCATTAATCCTTTAGTTGCTGGACCATGAGGGATTCTGAATTCCAGGTGAGTGCACAAGATGGCTGAAAGACGCCAGGGTGAGTGGTGTACCCAGGCAGGATCTTAACAAATAGCATGGACGTAATTCTCACACTAGCTGAAAATCAGCTTCATGTCTTTCTTTGGTGCTTAGCACAGTGCCTGGTACATAATAATACTTAATAACTTTGTGTTGAATAAAAATAATAAATGTATTCATTGCTCACCAATTCAAGCTGAGAGAAGCCAGTCTGGGACTATTATGGGTGAGAACAGGAATACAGTCAGGTCTGAAAATATTGCTGTAAATAATCCACAAAGAAATAGCACACAGTGCATATATACACAGAGATACACAAACTTTCTATTGAAAATGGGTCATACATAAAGAGAAAAAGAGAGATTATGCACCAATGATACCAAATTCCCTTATTTTTATTGTTTAAAATCTGGCTAAAAGCATTCAGTCAGAAAACCATTCATAATGCTGGGTGAGTTGTAGCCAGGATAGTTGAAAGTTGTCTGGCTTCAATTGCCTGGCTTCAAAATCGGGTATCAGGTTCCAAAACTTACCTGTTTGTTAAGATCCAGGAGAGAGAAGCAAAAGTCCTGGTTAACACTTAGCCAAAATGAATCTCCCAAAGGTGAAAATTCCTGATACCTTAAGTCGAAGGCAGAGGGGGAACAACTGACAAGTGGTAAAAATAGTAAAGAACTACCACAGGCAAATAAGCAACAGAAAAGTCATGTTTTTAAATCAGACTGAGGGGAGGCATGCAACGTGTGCTTAACTACCCTGCCTTGGTGAAAACAGACTCAAACCTCATCAAGGAAGAAAGGCTTTCTAAGCGCCAACCACTATTTTTGCATAAAGTCATTTGCGCAACACCTAAGAATGAAAGAATACCTTATAAAGGAGTTAGTGTCACTAATGATTGTTTTGCATTCATGAACATAAACTGTCCATTTTGAGGGCGGACTCAATGCTTTTGAAGTTTTCTAGGTGTCTTCTGAGGAGACAGCTTCATGGAAAACAACCTATCCACACTAAACCTTAGAGCCAGGCACAGTTTTACAAATGTTGCCTGTGTGTCAAAGCCTGGGCGGGAAGTTTGAGAGCCATCCATCTAACCCAGTACATCTTCCTTCCATGCTTTATGCTTTCAGCTCAGCCAACTCCCTGCTCTTCCTGAGCAAGCTGTACACTCTTCATGGTTCCACTGAGAAACTTCCTTCTGTCTAGAGCCTCCTCTCCCATTGCTGTATCTATCCTTCGATCCTCAGCTTATTCACACCCTTGCTACTGGAAGCTTTCCTGATCTTCCCAGGTGAAATGTGTTCCTATGACCTTTTTCTTTTTTGTAGATCTAGGATATGGCACATACTGTGCTCTGCTTCGTGTTGTTCCTGTTTGATTCTTTAAGTTTCAAAGGCCACAAGGCCAGAGCCTCCCTCCTTCATCTTCGGACCCTCATGCCATCTAAGAGTGTTTATGCATAGAAGACACTTGACCGTTTTCACTATTGAGAGTGGGGAAAAAAAAAACAAAAACAGCATGACGCTCAGGGATTCTAAAGGTTTTTACGACATGTGCAAAAACAAGGATTTCAAAATGTCATGCACTCCTGCTCCAGTGGGTAGGTGCTAATATTTCTTAAAGAATCTCAGTGCAGTAAAGAGAGACAGGAAGTTGGAGGACTCCATCATTCACAGTCATGCAGTGGACTCTTGCTGCAGCCCAGTTGCCAATCTCAGACTATGACATTCAGTGAATCACCTGCTGTCTATATAATTGTGTATGTTTTTTAGAATAATACCTCAGCTACCTCCCTTGAATGATTTATAAGTTATCATTAATAATCACTGTTCATGTTTTTTTTAAAGCACTTCTATAACAGGCTTTGATCCAGAAATGAATATGTTCAAGGCTGCTTTCCACAGCTGACCCAGTTCTTCATGGCCCACCCCGCTCTTTCACAGACTATATGAATGACTGTTTCATACATTAGATAATAGTACAAAACACTTATATTAAATAAGATATTACTGTTACATGTTTTGCTAATTATGCTTCCCAAAGTAGTAATTCTTAATGAGATTTGTTACCTTGTTTGTCTTCTTTAAAATCTCATTTATGTTTTTTTTCAAAATTAAATTAAAACCAAAACTTAGTGATGGAATTAAAATGTTCAAATAAACCATAACTCAAATATGTAACTTTTTATACTTGCATTTAATTTGACTAATTAAGAGCAATTTTGATGTTTGAAAAGCACTGGTCAATAAAGGCTGTTATAATTTTTTAAATCATAGGATTATAAATAAATAATTGAAGTTAAGATATCCAAATAAGCCTATCTGCTTGTGGCATTTAAAAAAATTCTTATAAAAAAAAATAAAGCATAAGCAAGAGTAAATTATAGGACACTGGCTATATATTAAAATAATGACGTTGATACTACATTTGTGCATGAATGTGCCACCAAGGCTAATATAAACACAATATACTCTACCTAGTAATTCTCTCCATACAAAAAACACATTGTATTTTAAAAATCTAGATATATAGCAATGATGAATGTGATTAAAAGCAGCCACGAGAATGATCCTCATATTGACACTTCAAAACTTTGCCAAAAAGTGTATTCCCAATATTGTCATAAACAATGCATTTGGCTTCATTATCTGTTGATAAACATTTCCCATCAATTCTTTTGAAGCACATACTATTGACATATTTCCAGATAATAACAGATAGCCTCAAACAATATTGTATTAACCTTCTTTTTCAAGGTCTTCCTTCATAATAAAGTATACTTTTAAAATGCATGTAAAATCATATCATTGGAAATTTTTTTTAGCCAAAACTTCTAATAAATAAAGCTGTGTTAAACAAATTTAGTCTTTTCAAATGCTTTCCTACTAACCATCGTGTTTTTTCTTCTGCAACAAAAAGCCACTGAACAAATTAACAAGTCTGTCTGAAAGCCTGTTCAGAAGCAGCATTTTATCAAGTAACATTTTTTAAAATTGACTTAACTGTTAAAGATCACATCAGCGTTCCCACCTCCTCCTCACCACTAGTTATCAGCAAACTACTGATCTATAAACTCATAGAGCCCTGCATCTCCAGGCTCCATCTGTCAATCAATTTACCTACTTTGTATTAACCACAGGCTTTGTGGCTGATGTTTACTATGTCGAGGAATATTTACTGAATTAAGCAAAGTTGTCAAAGTGATAATAACCTTGTGTCATCAGTATTAATATTTACTCATCATACCTCCAAAACATATTTTAATAAATTACCTTTTCCTTGAGGAAAACAGAACATATTATAAATTTAACATACAATCAAGAAAAACCTGTTATG
>NW_017731762.1:853741-854607 GCF_001890085.2 Hipposideros armiger | reverse complement strand
CTAATTCCCAAAAGCAGTTGTGGTGAATGTTCATTATATGTTTACTTGGTCTCATTGTGTCATAAGACTCAGAACAGGACACTGAAAGTCACAGGACCGGGAAATATCAAGAAAACAGGGGTGGGTGTAGGGAGGGTCGGGTCAATGCTTGGATTCCACCCTTGGGTTCTTATTCCACTGGTTTTGGATAGAGTCTAAGTGCTGTACTGTTCAAAGGCTTTCTAGACAATCAGTATTTAGACTGATTTAAATTAAATCCAGATTGGCCCATCAAAAGGGAGCACTTGCATCTGGTAAAAGACTTTCCTTTGGAATCAAGGAAAACAGGTTGTGATATCAGGTAGCTCTTTCAGGATGTAACAATTAGAACATTGGCAACTTCCCACAGGTGCTTTCTAACCCTCTTAGCAAAGGGGGCCAAAGATGAATCTTCAGGGCCCCATAGCAGAGATTCACAAGCCCATTCAGGGTCATGTCTCTCCTTTCAAAACCAGCCAATGTTGTGTCCCATGTACCCATTTTTATTTATAGCCGAAGATGCATCTTTTGGAAATAAAATAAAAACATTTGACAATAACTTTTCTAGATCATGATAATCCTGCCATTAGTCTAGGGCACCTGGTTGTTCGATGCACCAATACACTCAAGAAAAATTAACAGAAAAGAGCTGCAGGTCTTGAAATCTCTATTATTTTTTATGTGACCTGTTTACTCTTTCTTTTTCCATGTCCCAGGTTACATGGATGTGGGATACTCATAATTTATTCTTAGCCAGCACTCAAGAATGCACTGTAGTTGGGAGCCCACTACATTTATATGAAAGGGGCCCTGCTTTTGGATAGGTAGGAAAAGTACCCCTAAATCTG
>NW_017731762.1:847337-851906 GCF_001890085.2 Hipposideros armiger | reverse complement strand
CTTTGTATTAGTAAGCCATAGTAAAAATGACCAATTTTTTCTTTGTATCTGTTTTGTACCACAAATATGAGGAAAGAGTTGATATTTAGAGTCTAAGTATAGTCTGCCTTCATTTTTGCTGTCTGAATAATTCACTCAATGGGAGACAAACTTTTTTTAGTAAAAAAATAAATGTATGTTACCTGTTCAGTAGCAGAAGAATTAGGAACTATATAAAATTATAAACAGTGCATATTCTGTGTCCCACAAAGCCTGAAACATAATAATTTGGCACTGATATTCTCTCTACTTATCTAGACAGATGAAAAGAGCCTTTTGATTAAAGGAAAAATGTTTCCTGAAAGAATTATTAAGAGGAAAAATTTTGACTCCATAGCTCTTGTTTGGACCTTAGAAAGTGATGGCCTAAATCCACGTAGTTTCCTATTGAAAAGAAAGGTTTTCTTTACCTTAGATAGGAGCTACCTCAAGGATTCTGTCTTATTTACTCTTTCTGCCCAGTGCCTAGAAAATATAATTGTGCCTTATGGATGAATAGAAAATGAAACCTTAACTTTTATAGCAGCTTGTCCAAGACTTAATTTGCAAATATTAACAATTCTACCTTAGTTTTCTACATCAAACAAGAAAAAAAAGGGAAACTTTCTTAATTTTCACCAATGCTTTGAAATATTTTAAGTTGAAAGAAATTGGTTAATTTTACATTTTTAATTCCAAACTCAAAAGGTCTCTAAAAATGGAAGAGAAATAATTACCTTGGAAGAAGTGAAAAAAAAATCTATTCTAATGTCAACATTCTTTTGGCTATTGTTTAGAATATAAACTCACCACATCAGACCCTGGATTATAAGAACTATAAATATAGGTAATACTTGTAATTTGTATAGAAGCTTACCAGAATATGTAAATGAAGGAAACCAACACCTATTAGAAATTCTATTCAGAGAGTGATCCAGAAAAATGGAAAAGACAATGGAGGGAAAAGAAGCAGTATCTGTAATGGCTGGATAGAAACCATACAAAGCAAATATTTGAGACCATAATTTAAAAACTCTCGTATTGTGAGAAACTTTAATATAAAACTATTGGGTACTAAAACATGAGCGTGGGCTAGTATTCAGTGATAAGCAGAAGATATATAAAATAATCTATTTTTTATATCACAGGGTCTCATTCACTTAACCTTGTCCTTTGCAACTACCCAAATCCATTGTGATCACCAATAGTGGAAAACCATCAGGAATGCTTTGCCTGCCTTCAGGGCACCAATGCCAGTGCAAAGGCACATCTGAAGTCTCATGAACAACTTAATGGGTGTGAGGAGAAGACTCAGATGTGTCCCCAAATGTAGTTTTCAGTGTGGGAGTGAAAATGAGGTTAAAAAAATTAAAACACTTGGGGTGGCCAATGAACTCAGGTGTTTAGATCACAGTGCTCATAACACCAAGGTTGCCGGTTCAATCCCCACATGGGCCACTGAGGTGCACCCTCCACAACTGGATTGAAACAACTACTGGACTTGGAGCTGATGGGTCCTAGGAAAACACACTGTTCCCCAATAAAAAAAAATTTTAAACACTAAAAACCCAAAGCAGAGAATGGCTAGGAAGAGGTGCTTAATCTTTACTACAGCCATCAAAGAGAACTGTCACCTGTGAGAGGCAGGATGGTCTAGTGATTATCAGTATAAACTCTAGAGCCAGGCTGCCATCTGAGCCTTTCTACGACTCCACACTACCTTTTCCATTTTTTTTTCCATCATCAGACACTTGAGAACTAACAAAAATGACCCTTAAAACTTTGTCATCTTTAACAGTTTGGGGAAAAGGGGGGGAAAAGTGGCATAAAGTGGAGCTTCCCAAGACCTTGGGCTCCTGGCAGACCAGGCGGCAGTTCTCTCTCACTGCCCATGCTGAAGGAGTGGCTGACAATGGCCTCTGGACACTGGATTTGGGGCTTAGCAGGCTGCAACCTCCAACAAGAAGGAAGCAAAAACTGCCTTTTGAAGGGAAATTGCTAAGTCACCAATCTATCTCCCCAAATGAGAAACTATTCTCAACTTCAGGCTATGAAATTTTCACCATTTGTAGTCACATGATCCTAATCACACTCTTTAACGGAAGTTATTTGCTTTATAAATATATGTCTGCAGAATTTACAATATTGGTTATGACTATGTTTCTGTTACTACTTTGGTTTTTGTCGCACAGTATTGTGATTCTTTAGACAATACAGGAAAGATGCACTGCATTTTAAAAATGATCATTAAGATAGCATAATTACCACCAATTGTTTAAAGAAAGGAATGGCTATTTATTATACAATACCCAGAATCACAAATGTGTTTTCTTGTTCAATTTGTTTTGATTTAAGTGCTTATTGTAGGTGAAGGATATTGATCACGTACTTTTGTAAATGGCCTCAAAGCATAGAAGTCTCTTTTTCTTTTTTTACTTCCACAAATTTCAACACGAAATATTTTGCCAGTCTGCCATGAACTCCAATAGTATAACATAAACCATGGAAAAATTCCAGGCTGTGTTGACATCTTTTATGAATGTTATGGGATGGCAGATTGGAGGTGTACATCTGTGGGGGTTGGCCAGTCATCCCACTGCCGTCTGTGTATCTGTATGCTTAAATGAATTAGCTAATATAAAAACAGTGCATAAACAAGTTTAATGTCATAGAATTTCCTTTATAGGGTACAGAATATTCAAATCTGAGTAAAGAAGTAGAGAATTATGTTCAATGGCTATTACTTGGGAACGAGGAATGTATAAAATGGAAAAGCTACCGCACCCAAACAGAAATGCCTTCTCTATAGTGCTTGGCGGTTCTCCTTTTTCCTCCCTTTTATTATATTGTCCCGTTTTACTGGCAGCAAAATTTTTGCAACTTAGGATAGTGAGCGATAATCTTTTATTAGAAGACTGGGGAAACCATTCCACACCACAAGGTCGTTCAATGACTACCAAATCCCTTTCTTTTTGAGGAAATACCAAGGTATAATATGCAACCACCAGCCTTTGATTCTTATTTCTGAATTATTCTTTATACAACACTTATTAAGAGAGGCCTCCTTGGTTGCTGATCTAAGAAAGAATCACTTAGCAGTGTGACGTTCTTTACATACATATAAAAATCCCTCCACGATAAACCCCAGCTACATGGTTTGGTGTCAACAGTTTCACACAGAATTCTCTTTTTCTCTCTTGCATCTAATTCCTTCATGATAGCTCTTGCTAGTTAAATAGTGTAAATGATTTTGTCTGGTATATTGGCTGACTTCAACTTTTATTATGTTTCCTCCTAATTCTTAAATATTATTTTGCTTGGGTTCATTATTTCTCCATGGGTTCATTATCTGCTAAACAATTCTCTCGCTCCCTTTTTCTTTCTCTCTCTCAGTGTGTGTGTGTGTGTGTGTGTGTGTGTGTGTGTGTGTGTGTGTAAGAACTACAAATGAATGCAAAGAAGCAACAAATCGATCCCTTAGGGGAACCTATACATATGCATGTACAGTAGGTATAATTGGTGTTAATTTCGATGGTGGGATTCTTAAGTTGGACAAGAAACAATAAAACTTTTTATTTTTAGCTAACAGTTTGTAGGCTAATTTAGTCCTTGAATTCTTTCCAAGCATGATAGCTTAAATTTGCCCCAGATGGACTTTCTCTTCTGTTCAAATTGCTTGACAGCAACATAACAGCCATTTATAACAAAGTCTGCAGAAATGGGCTGGCGCTTCTAGTCTTCCAAATACATTGGTTTGATTGTAAGGAGAGTGCCCCCATAAATCACCATGAATTAACGAGGAATGCACACGTCCCAATCAAAACATCAGGAAGAAACCGTTGCCCAATAGATAAGAACACAAACAAGTGCAAAGCATCACTTGAGTTTTTATAGGAGGCCCATATTTTTGGAAGGCAACCAGTGCTGTTTCACACGCTGTACTTTTTCTAATCTGACTGACTCACAGTCTTGTGATAGTGAGATAAGCTAGGTAGGCAAATTTTTATAGAGTTGCAATTACTGAAATTGTCATTACGCTGCTCACTGTAAAATAAATATAGATAGAAGTGAAATTATGCACAGGCTAGAAGTAGAAAGTGTTTTGCTTCTGTTTGCTAAATTAATCTCTTCCTAAATGGCTGCAGGCCAGGTAGGTTAGCATTTGTGGTTTCAAAGGTTTTCAGCGCTTGCAATGAGCCATGAAATTACTGCATGCTGCTGAAAATGGCAGCTGATGAAAGGAAAAGAGTGAATCCCAAAGGCAGAAAGACAGGAGGAAGCAAAATTACAGGCAGAAAGTCTGATTTTTGATGTTGCTCATTGTGAAATGTACACCCAAACTTTTAATAAAACATAAAACATTAATAAACCTGCTAACAATTCCTTACAATTTCTTTTGAAGTCTGAGTATAATTTCTGAATACTTATTAAAGCAGGCAATGGTTCAGGGGGGGCCGAGCCGTTTTCTATCTATGGTATGTGCCGTATTGCTAGATACTCTACTTATGACTTTTGAAATAAGATTTTTATTGATGTTTTTAATTGAATCAC
>NW_017731762.1:843487-844677 GCF_001890085.2 Hipposideros armiger | reverse complement strand
TGCTTTGGCTGATTATCAAAACATAAAGCTATGTCCTCATTCATCAACAGAAAATATTTGTCTTTCACTGTCTTACCAGATTGTGTCAAATTCAAATTCTCTGATATCTTATAATAACCAAATCCTTGATCACATTTTCAGGTTAACCTTACGTCTGGTGGGTAGCCACAAACCAAATTTTGGCCAATTTGACCATAAAATACCTTTGAAAACATACAAGCAGTGGATGTGAACTGACAATTTAAAAAGAAAAAAAAAGAATATAAACACAATGGAGCAAATTAAAATCTTCAATTACACTAGTAATCAGGGAAGTGCAAATTAAACAATAACAAGTCACCAGTTTTCACTATCAAATAGGCAAACATTTTTAAAGAATGGATATACAGTTTTGGCAGGGGTTTAAGGCAAAATGCACATTCATACTTTGAGTAAAGCAATACCACCTTTTTGGAAAGCAATTTCTCAGTGCTTAAAAACATTTAAAGTGCGTACACTCAGAAAACATTTCCAATTATTAAGAAGTACTCACACAGGCAAATCTATACACATACATTGATTGTTATATAATTTATAAGTAGAACAATGTTCATCAATAGCAGATTGGTAAAACATATAGTAGATCCACACTATGGATTACAATGAAAAACTCAGTTCAATAGCCATGAACTGAGATAAGACCCATGATATATTATCAAGGTACATTGTAAATTGTGGAATATTATATATGCTATGATCCTATTTTGTAGACAAATACGTACATGTGCATGCATTATATGTCTGTATATCTACATGAATACAGAAAAATATCCCAAAGCATATACGCCAAACTGTTAGACAATGTTTATTCTAAGGAGTAAACATTGGAGAAGGAGGAAAAACCTTTAGCTTTCATTGTGTAAATTTCTGTATTATTTGAATTTTTCCAATGAGAATTTACTATTTTGTAATAAAAAGGGAAGAGAAAGATAAGCAAACGTTTGTCAGAAATATTGAAATTAAATCAAAGTAAGATGGTATTGTTAACTTCAGACAAAATAAAATTTGAGCTCTCCCCACTGACAAAGGATATAAATTCAAATTAATCAAAAGCACATAAAGACATCACAAATGCTTGTGTGCCAAATAGTACTACATTAATGCTGTTCAAGGCATTTGAATAGTATTATACTAGTACTATTCCTAATTTA
>NW_017731762.1:837844-841032 GCF_001890085.2 Hipposideros armiger | reverse complement strand
CTTTTTTTTTTCCAAATGAGTAAACTGAGACACAGAGAGGTCAAGACAGCTGGTAAATTGCCGAGCAGCAAGAAGCAGTTGGACTCCACAATTGGCACTTTTCACTGCTGCACTAGAACAGCATTTGCTGAGCTTTTTAGTATGCCAGATGCAATACTAACATTTTACACTGCATTATTTAATACAAGGCAAAAAAATCCTGTTGATATTGCCATTATGAGCATCAGAAAGACAAAGCAAAGAGAGTCAGGGACAAACTCAGCAAGATGTATAGAGCTAACTAAAAGTGACAAAGGGTTTCAAAGGAGATTTAATGCATGCACAAATAGCCATGTTATAAGAAGAGCATGTTTTAAGCTCAATACTAAACTGTAAGGTTTGAAGACATTAACTCTGTCGCTGTGGGGAATAAAAGCCATTCAAACTTTTTGGAATTCGACACTCACAAAATTATGAATACGCAGAACTATTTATCAGCAATCCAACTTTTTGCATTCAATCCTATTAAAATGCCAGCCCATATGTACACCAAAATATGTGTTCAATGATGTCTACTTCAGCACTTTTGGTGAGAAAATTATGGGACACGTCTTAAATATCCATGAATAGGGGGATGGTTCAATGAATTGTAGTGTAGCAATACAATTCATTCCATGCAATTGTGAAAATGAGGTAGATTAACATGCACAGGCATGGAGAGAAAGCCATAACCTGTTATGTGAAATGATATATTGTAACCTCCTGAACGTCACCACATGTCTGCCTCCAGTGTCCATAGTTCCAATCACTACATAATATAACTTCTTTAAAAGCATGCTTTTGAAAAGACACATAAGATTGTATCATATTACTATATCACTGTTTATTTAAATTTGGTCCTATTTTTTTCCACAATACTCTAAAATTTAGTTTCTCTAAAATTTTAACATAATCATCCTTATGTATGAGTTATTGAACCTCTGATTTGGAAATAAATAATTCTTATGTTCTCTTGCTTAATTACGAAATAATTAACTATGTGATTGATTAGCTCTTCCTAATATCCAGCTATAGCAATAGAAATCATGTTTGCTAAGCAGGAATCATTTGCAGATTTACAATACATTTTTGGTTCTCCAGATTTCAAACATCCACAAACCTCTGATAACTCCTTTTATTGCAGTGAAAATTCTAACTCAGTGTTTTGAGATCTACCTAGAGAGGAGGAATCTTTCTATCTTGTTCATTATCTCCATTGTATCCATGGTCAAGGATCATGTCTGCACAATCAATAAACACTGAAGGGGTAAAGGAAGGAAGGAAGGAAATCTGTATGGGAAAAATGATTCAAAATAATGACTCAGAAAATCGAGCTTACATTGCAGAGGAAGTTTATTCAGTTGCTGTGATGAAAAGAAAACACAGCTCTTATATTGGCAGAGGGCATGCTCAGAATGTCTCAGGGAAATCCTTATGTGAAGGATGAAAGTGTGTCCCAAAGCATTAGTTTCACTTTAATCTAGCTGACACCATGATGTTAACAACAAACACATCATGGTTACCTGCATTACCAGCTCTGTGACAAATCCCTTCTCATCACGTGCCCTTCAGAGACACCTCATATGAAGTTTATGTGAAGGGCAAGAAGTTTTTAGCTCTGCCCGACCAACTAACTGCATGGCCCTCTGCCGCTCTGCCCATTATCATCTCTGACCACTTCTCTCTGGCTGAAGGCTGAAGGCTCATCTCCAAGGTCAACAGCAACAACCACAGGAGGATCTCTGCAATCTCATCTCTATCACTGGCCTCCTCCCCTCCCTTACCACCACACTGACAGCATCATCCCTAACCTGGAGCTCACATCCATCGAGCTTCCTATTATCAGCTGTATACATGCTCCAGCAACAAGTATTTTCGTGTTCTTCTACAAAGCCAGTAGTCCCTTGATATCTGAAGCTGGTGGGAACTGCTATCTAAGAATTGCACTGAAGCAACTGCCTAGAATCCACTACACCGCTTGTGAAGTTCTTTACAATAGCCATCATATGACCACCAATTCACTGCTTGAAGTGTGGCTTCTTATTCCCCTTACAATCCAACGGTTTATTATAGTCTACAGTGAGCTACATCATACAACTTCAGCCAGCCTCTCCAAACTCACTCCAACCAGGTTTCCCTAACTCACCTGGGCCATGGCTTCACTCCTGAAAAGGTGTTTCCTTCCTTCAGAGCCCTCACACTGTATAAGTACCCTAAGAAAGCTCTATCCTTGGTTCTTTGCCCAGCTGCCTTCTCTCTTGGTTTAAATGTTTCCTCTGTTTAATAAACCTTCCTAAGACTCCTATCTATTATAAGCAGGTTTCCTCCTTCATTCCCAGTCACAGAACCCCGTACTCAGCTTTACTATTATCCGTCCAGGTTTGTAATTGCCTATTTATATTCGCCTATTTTAATGTCTGACCACCCCGACTAGGCGAGGAGTCCTGCGAGGGCCAGAACTGTGGCAGCTGTGCTCACGACTGCCCACCCAGCACTCCATTCAGGGTGAATGCTGAATTCTGAATAAATGGTTCTAACCCATGGTCTCCCATACACTATGCCATCCTCAATCAGAAGCCATAAGGAACCCATAAGATGTAGAAAAGGGAATCTTTAGCGTCTAGAGCTTACTTTGAAAGCAAAACGTGATGAAAAGAACTACAGGTTTTGAGATTGAGATGAAAATTCTATCTCTGCTAACTTGGAAACATTCTTGCCAGTGCGAACTTTGATAAACCTCTTTGCCCTGCCTCAGTCTAGTTATACTGTTTATAAAGTGAAACGACTGGACTTTTCATCTCATGCCTGCCTTACACTTCTAACAGATCTTTGAAGATGTTTTAAACATAATTGAACACCTTTAGATTTAGATTTTTCAAAGTTTCATCGCAATGGAGGAAGAAAGGTTCAAGTTCAAATAATTTTGGAACCATTTGGGTGAAACAAAGTTAAAAAGCTTTTTTCTTTTTTTTCTCCCTGCTTTCTCTTGGCCTTTAAAATGTTAATGTATATTGGGAATCCCTGTCAGTAAAAGACATTTTAGAACAATTCCCAAAAGTATTTGATCACTGATACCTTCTTGGCATTACATGGGAATAGTGTACATAGGACACTGAGAAAATGCTACCTTACTGGTATTTAAGCAGAAAAATTTATATGTATATATATAT
>NW_017731762.1:820015-837344 GCF_001890085.2 Hipposideros armiger | reverse complement strand
CAATGTGTGGACATTTGTCCCCCTATTTGTGATCATATTTTATTCAATTACACTTTTTTTCTGGTTAGTTTCTCACCACGAAAAACTGCTTTTAAAGCTTTGTAACAATCTGTTCTTACCATTTTCCAGACTGTCTGGAGCCATCATCTCCCAGATTTCCACAGCAATTTTCAAAATATTTAGCTGCTCACTGCACCAAGGAGCAGAGTCAGGCTTGAGGTAATGTAGTTGGATGTGTGAGTTCACACCAAGGTTCTCCCATGCCTCCCGATCAAAGGCTGGGAATATATGCCAGCTCACAGCTGATCCATTCCCTTCACCCTTTATTGAAAATGTTCAAAATTTCCATCTCTACCGGGAATTCTAAACTCATCTTCTTCTAACAGAAGGGAAGTACTCTACCTTCATTGCTACCTGGTCTAAATGCAGGTTATACGGCAGGATATAAAGTGGGATTTAACATATTAAACTTGTTACTTTGAATGTGTTTTAGAGGCCAAGGTGTTCCACTCATGTAGAGCTCAGCACCATGTAAATACAGAGCATGGTCAATACTACTTTTAAAGTTCTTTCAAACCCACATGAAATCTGGGGACACTAGGTCGTGATGCTTCTGTGGATATTTTTGGAAATCAGCTGCTTTATTAGCTTTGAGAATAGGGGAATATTTAGAAGCATGAAGACAACATTGTCTTCTGTAGCATTTCTTTAGCCTTGTTGTAAATCAGACTCCCAAAGATGGAATCCACGATGGCTTTGCAGCCATCTCACATTCCTTTCACAAGTACTTTACAATGACAGTTGCTTTCACTGAGCAAAGTCAGTCCAGGAATATACTAAGTTAGTTCATTCCTCTTCATTATCTTCACTTTTTATGATTTAAAATAAAAACATGACTGTTTTTCAAGGGTTTCTGTTGGTATTCTATTGCTTGGTGATTATATTTGTACATTTTATAAGTAAAATAACAAAGGAACCATCTGTGAGACTATACATGGGTATCTTATAAGCTCCTTTTGATGCTTACCTTCTCTAATTCACTAGAGATAATCATTTAAAAAACGGTCTGGTTTAAAATTTTTAAGAATAATAAAGTACATGAATTTATAAATTCAATACTAAAACCAAAAAAGAAGATGTCATATTTTAGGGCTATAAATCATAACAAAATGTTATAAAGTTCCCTTAACTCTGCTAGTATGTGCAAATATTTTTCATTATATTTAAGAGTGAAATTATAGTCAGAAGCAATAAAAATGAAAAGGAAAATCCCAAGAACAGCATTTGTTATATTTGTTATATGTTAAAATCATTCTGATTAAATGAAATATGGCTTTCAATATCATCTTTATGCCAATGACTTCCAAATTTTTTTTAGTCCATATCTCTCTCCCGACACCAGACTTTTATATTCAAGTTTCCTTATGCCTCCATTTATATGGATAATAGACATCTCAAGCTTAATACATCCAACATAGAACTTTTTACCCCATACAATAACCCTTTTTACCCCTGACACTAACCTTTTCTTCCCCTTATCTTTCTCATCTCAATAAATAAAACCACCATTCACCTGATTGTTTATATCAAAATCCTAAGTGTTTTCTATGGAATCACAAATGACCCAGAATAGCCAAAGCAACCCTAAGAAAAAAGAACGAGGCTGGAGGTAACACACTCCCTGACTTCAATTTGTACTACAAAGTAACAATAATCAAACCTGCATGGTAGTGGCATAAAAACAAACACACAGACCAACAAAATAGAATTGAGGCCCCAGAAATAAATCCATATCTATATGGGAAGATAATTTTTGACAAAGGAGCCAAAAACATACAATGAAGAAAAGAGAGCCTCTTTAATAAAAGAGGTGCTGATAAAATTGGAAAGCCACGTGCAACACAATGAAACTAGACTGCTATCTGTCACCATATACTAAAGTTAACTCAAAATGGATCAAAGACCTAAACATAAGACTTGAAATAATAAATTGCATGGAAGAAAGACTAGGTACTAAACTTATGGACCTTGGCTTCAGAGAGAATTTTATGAGTTTGATCTCAAAGGCAAGGGAAGTAAAAGCAAAAATAAATGAATGGGACTCTATCAAACTAAAAAGCTTCTGCACGGCAAAAGAAACCATCAACAAAACAAAGGTAACCAACTGAATGGGAGAAGATATTTGCAAACAGCACCTTTAATAAGGGGCTAATATCCAAAATATATAAAGAACTCATGAAACTCAACAACAACAACAACAACAAAATCCGATTAAGAAATGGGCAGGGGATATGAACAGACACTTCTCCCAAGAAGACATGTAAATGGTCAATAGGTATATGAGTAGATTCTCGACTTCACTAGCTATTAGGAAAATGCAAATCAAACCCACAATGAGACACCACCTCACACCTGTTAGAATGGCTATTAACAAGACAAGTAATAACTAGTGTTAGAGAGGCTGCAAAGAAAAAAAAAACCTGCATACACTGCTGATGGGAATGCAGACTGGTGCAGCCATTATGGAAAATAGCATGGAGCACCCTCAAAAAATTAAGAATAGAATTACCATACAACCCAGCAATCCCTCTCCTGGGCATCTACACAAAAAATCTGAAAACATTTATCCATAAAGATATGTAGCCCTATGTTAATTGCAGCATTATTCATAGTGGCCAAGACAAGGAAACAACCAAAGTGTCCTCTGATAGATGATTGGATGAAGATGTGGTACATAATACAGTGGAATATTACCCAGCCATAAGAAAAAATGAAATACTGCCATTTGCAACAACATGCATGGATCCTGAGAGTATCATGCTAAGCAAAATAAGTCAGACAGAAAAAGTCAAGAACCATATGACTTCACTTATATGTGGCACATAAAACTGAAAGCAACAAACAAACAAGCAAAACAAACAAACAATCTATCATAGACACAGACAACAGTGTAGTCATTATTAAAGCGTAAGAGGGGTGGTAGGAGAGGGTAAACGGGGTCAAATATATGGTGATGGAAGGAGAACTGACTGGGTGGTGAACACACAACCCAATATATCAATGATACAGTATATAGAAATGTACACTTGAAACCTATATAAATTTACTAACCAATGTCACCAATATTTTTTTTTTTTAAGCTGAGCCATCCTGCTACCTGTTGGCAGCTCAGCGGCTGCTTAGCTCGGGCTGGACTTGAATCACTGTTGCTCAGAGCTCAAACTCTTGAGCGAGCTCTTAACCAACTGAGCCACTCGGCCGGCCCACCAATAAATTTAATAAAGATAAAAAAGAGCTTAGGTATTATCACTGAGACCTTTACTTGGTCCTGTTTCTCAGCTCCATACTGCATCTACCCATATCTCTCATCTCCATGCTACCAACCTAGTCCAACCCACTGTCATCTTTGCCCTAGATCACCCCCGTAGCCCCCCAAGTGGCTTCTTCTACAGTCCGCTTTCCACTTAGTAGCCAGGGTGACCTTTCTCTTTTCCATTTACCATCAGTCAGATATCAGGTCAAATGCCACCTCCTTATAGAGAGGACCTTACTGAACATATTATTTAGAAAAGCATCTTCCCTTGCCCCGCTCCTTTATAACCTTGCAATCACCCTCACTTAACAACACTTATCCTGTGTTGTTTTCTTTACAACACAAATTGCCACATGAAAATATGTTGTCTCTTTATTTTTGTGTGTGTTTCTCCTCCCCATCCCCTGACTCGATTTTAAGAGACAAGAGAGTAAGAACTACATGGGTTGTGTATTCTCATCAACCGGACCCTAGACCAGTTCTTAAAATAGAGTGAATAGTTAAAATTATTTATTGCAGAAAGGCAAGGTGGGAGGAAGAAGTGAAAAGGGGGAGGAAGAAAAGAAGGAAGAGAGAGAGAGAAGGGAAAAGGAATAGGGAGGGAAAGAGAGAAAGGAAGGGAGCTCCAAGAGAGAAGGAAAGAAGAAGAAGTGAGGAAGGAATGGAGGAAGGATGGAAGAAGAGAAGGAAGAAAGGAAGGAAGGGAAGGAGGGAGGGAGGGAGGAAGGAAGGAACAAGATGGGAGAGGAGAGGAGGGGAGGGGAAGAGGGGAAGGGGGAGAGTGTAGAGGAAGAGAAGGGAGGGTAGGGGGAAAAAAGAAATTGCCCTCCAATAAGGCCAATAATAACTGCTTGGTTACAAATCTAATGACAAGTAACTTTACTTCTCTAAAGATTGAATACCTCATTATACAATGGGAATAATAATATTGGGTTGTCGTAAAAGTCATGACGTATTTTTTTCTATCGTTTTTGTTGCAAAAAATGCATCATGACTTTTCCGACAACCCAACAGATGAAAAGAGATAAGTAAGGCAAAGTGCTAGTGTAGTGCTTGACATATAATAAACAGGAAACAATGTGTTAACTCTGCACCTCCTCAGATTCTTCTGACCCTCAGCCACTTGCTCTGATGCTATCAACACCATCCAACTTTGCTTACGCCCTGCTGGTCTACTATGTATGTAGACCAGGGGTTGGCAAACTGTGGCTCGCGAGCCACATATGGCTTTTTGGGTACATTCCGTCTCAAAAGTTTGCCCACCCCTGGAAGAGCCAATCCTGTCCCTCGCAACAATTTAGAAATTATTCGAGAGCCATAAATATATTTTTACAAATAAGGAAAATTTAAAGTAATATTATAAATGAATCTATGATAGTTTTATTTTCATTTTCAATGTTACATCAGAGCCACATGTAGGTACCCAAAGAGCCTCATGTGGCTCGCGAGCCGCAGTTTGCCGACCCCTGGCAGCTCCTCTGTCTCAAAAGTTTGCCCACCCCTGGGCTAGAGCCAACCAATCCGACCAGCCACAAACCCTGAATCCCTGGTTTCTCTCACCACCTCTGCTCTTGAATGTAACACCACATTGAGGAGTATAGGACCCGGATTCTGAGCAGCTAAGGGATGTGTGTGTTGGGGGTGGGGTATTCTAATAGATAAAATTTGACCAATAAAGAAGAAGAGAAGGGAGATGATGACATCCAGACAAATGCAGCCCCTCTCTCTCCCACTGACTATCTGTGGCAGTTGTACCTCGCAGTCTGATCAGAAATACGTATGTGGCCAAGTGGGTGCACCTTTCAAGACAGGTTTATTATAAAGCAGTGGCCAGCGAGGTAACATTACTTTGCATTGCTTCCCATCCTTAACAACCTCACTTCCCTTTTTCTCACTTTTACTCACCTGGCATTGTACCCCCTAAATAAAGATCACCTCTTAATTCTTGACTCAAGCTCTGTTTTCTGGGGACTTTTGGATAAAACTATTTTTATTAATAAAATAATTCTACCAATTTACACTCCCACGCCCAGCCCTCAACAATTGATCAGGCCCTTTTTACTTTTAACTATAGTTAAACCAGTTAGAGTCCTATAAAATACCTGTGATGGCAGGAATCCAGTGCTTCTTGGGGCATTATAGTAGAATCCCACTCATGTATTAAAAGCAAAAGCAATACTTTCTTCTACTTCAAAATGTTTCTTTAAGGAGGCAAAAAACTCACTTCTCTTGTATTCAGCTACTCCTACAAATTTTTCCTGCTCTCTCAAACATGTTTTGCAAAGTCCTTCACTAACTCCCACCGTCCAGTCCCAGCCTCTGCCAGAAAAAACACCCCCGCCCATCTCTGCCAGCTATCTCTGTCCCATCATTCAATCAGGCTCTGAGATAGGATCTATTCCAGAAGGCATTCCTGCCTAACAAAAATGATAGAAATTATGTAATCACAGTCCACACTGCCCCAGATCTAATTTCTACCTTTCCTTTATATAATACACATATTGCATATGTCCCTGTTCTAGGGTTCTGTGTCTTGATTCCAGTAAAACACAGGACAGTTTTTATGTAGTTTCTATAAGAGTTGTGTATATGGAGAAGCTTACCTTCCATGATATTAGTACTTGAGCCACCTAGACCGTGGTAATATAGGAAAAAAGCAGCCTTCTCAAAACACTCTTTAGATACCACGATTGAAATTCAGTGCATAAAAGCTAAGCAACTTTAATTCTTTCATTGATGACTATTTTGAAGTATCTCTTTTCTATCAGATGGCCTCCTGACATAGGAGAAAACAGATACAGTACAGGCTTTCCCACTATGGGCTCCTTCCTGGCAGAAGGCAGGTCGTTCAACACTTCTCAGCCTCAGTTTCCTCCTTTGAAAAACAGGGATGATTGTACATACTTATGCACCTGTTGCGAGGAAGAAATGTCTTCAATGTAAAGCACTTGGCAGTCATTAATAGTGGTAACAGTAGTAGTCTCAGAAACCCCCTAATTTCTTTTTTTTAATTTTTATTTATTTATTTATTTATTTTGGGGGAACAGCCATGGTCATTGGTTACACATTGCTTTCATGCTACAATGGCATAGTTGACTCTTTTAAGGAGGCTGCAGCTCACAGTGGCCCATGCAGGGATCGAACCGGCAACCTTGGTGTTATCAGCACAACGCTCTAACCAGCTGAGCTAACCAGTCATCCCTTCCCCTAATTTCTTAACCATCACAAAATGGTGACTGAATTTCAATGTAATATTCTAATAAATGTGCTGTCCATCATTTGAATTTAGATTGTGAGGTCCTTAAGCTTATAGACTTCTATCTTGTTTATTTTGAGATGGCTTTTCAGTTGAATTGATTCCACATTTAATGAGTTAGATAGTACTTGAAAGTTTTCCTCATTTTCAGCTGTCTCTGCATCCAAGCAATGGACTATATCTCTGCCTATGAGACCATTATTCTTACCAACTAATGGACTTTGGCAATCCTGTAAGACAACTAAGTACAAAATACTGGACTTTAGGAAACCATGAAGAAATAAAGTGTGCTTATTCATTCGCAAACCAGCCAAAAATTTTGTACAGAGCCTGGCACATGCATAAATGATTGAATAAATAAAGGAATAAGCGAACAATTAAAAAAGATTTCTTACGTGTAGTGCAACACAGCTTTTGTTTAGATCCATTATTAATTGGGAACACTCTTCATTTGTGACTTAAAATATCTACCAATTAACTCCAATAAACTCCAAATTTATTTTTGAAACAAACTCTAATGACTCCAAAGTGTCCATGAAAAAGAGCGATCGTCTCACAGACTCCTGGCTGATTGATGCTGATCTTTGTAAGTTTTACTTGCAGATCATAGCTTTAGATTCGGTGGAAAGGAAAAAGTTGTGAAGCACTCTAAATTGACCCCAAATTAAAACTTTTACTTGGCCCTCACTCAAGAACGCAGAGAATGAAAAACGCTGGCTCCCCTCTGAAGCCTTCCCTGGCATATACGACCCCACCCATTCCCTGCATTCATCACAACTCTGGCTTACTCTTATCATTGCATGTATCATAAAGCATCACAAGTATTTTTCATATGTTCTGTGAGCAATGGAAGGCCAGGAACCAACAACAAATCTATTTCTTTCTCCCTAGTACTTAGGACATATTCAATTTTGGGGGGAGAGATATTGATTGGGTCCTCAATAAATACAGAACAATTGAATGATCAAGTTGATGATCCTCTACTAATCCCACGTATTTCTTAATGAAAGCTCAGTAAGTTTACTGCAGGGTGGATCTGAACAGTAATTAAGCATGATGTCAACTATGGAGCCCTTCAATTATATCCACCTCCAATTTAACTGTGTATAATAGATAGTTTATTAACACTTGAGAGAGAGTCTAAGAGATGGAGGCTGTTGGAACTCAATCTTTAAGATCTTACGGAGGCTCACCTCCTCCATGAAACCCTCGTACACCAACACAACCATAGAGATTTTACTCTTCGTTAAATGCTGAGCATGGAAACTTCACATATCTTATGAAACAAGAACTAACCCCGGGTGGAGAACACACAATGTGATATATAGATGATGTATTGCAGAATGGTACACCTGAAACCTATGAAACTTTACTAACAATTGTCACCCCAATAAATTTAATAAAGACAAAAAAGATTATAATTAACAAATAAATATAAAATAAGCAAACTTACACTTAATGTTTATATCACCTTTTAGATGTTTAATTACATGCTCACATGATGAATTTTTTTGTTATAATAAATTCTTGAAGCATCTTTAAAAAACTTTTAATTTTTTAAAATTTGTAATTAGCTTTTTAATTTGTAATTAGCTTTTGATGTTTTGAGGTCTCTATTGCGAGCTATAGGATAACTCCGAGGATAAGGACCATGTCTCCTCTTACTATGTTTTCCTACCTATTGTTACCTCAAAGCCCTGCATACAGTAGGTGTTAAATACATGTTTGTTGAAATGAAGACATGCACGGGAAAGCTCTCTGTTTTTAGTAATCCACATCAGATGGCAGGAACAGCTGTAGTGAAGAATTTTACATTCTTTTCCAAATTCCATTTTATAGACAATGCAAAGTAAAGAGATATTTGACTCTTGCTTTTATGTTAGCAAGTCAGATTTAAATAATTGTCAAGTCCTTTGAAGATTCACTTAAGTAGTATAGCTAAAGTTTTCTCAATGATAAGAAAATGTTCAAGGTAGTAATGCATTAATAGTTACTGTGGTGTGATTACTATGGATCGGTATATTTATTATTTCTTTTAAACTTCATAACAACCCTTTGAGGTAAGTACTACAATTGTCATTTTTGCAACTGAAGAAACTGAGACCTAGAGAAGTTAAGGAGTTTATCCAAGGCTACGAAGCTAATCCCTGGTAGGGGCTGTCATTGAAACCCCAGCAGTCACACTCCAGCACTCCTGTCCTTAACGCTATAACAAACTGTCTCTAAGAAGTATCATTCTTCTCAGATTATGCTCATCAGGGTTACAATTGCATTTAAAACTCCCAAATCAAATTTGTAACATCAGTGATGTACCAGTGCTCACTGCTCTCTGGGTGGCGATGATACCTGAGGCTACCAATTGCCAAACTAACATGTGATATATATTCTGCTTTGATAATCAAAAGCGAATGTAAGCTTGTATGGCTTAAATATACATATTCCTTAATTAGACTTGTTTTAAATTTTGGCAAAGAAACAGCTATCAGCACTTTTAAGTTTATAAAGTCAGAGCAGTGATATAAATTTAAAACCTGAGAGTTTATACAAATCAAAATTGAAAAGTATAAAGAACATGTCTTTATGAACAGTCTCCATAGTGACAATTTTGCAAAATACTGGAAAAACATTCAAGGTATTTAGAAAGACTATAAAGATGTTTTATGAAGATGGCACAAAAAATACTTTCTCATGAGCAGAGAGGGAGCCCAACTTGGAATTTCAAATTAACTTTTTGTATGATGCATTATTTAATAAATGTTAGCATTAATTTTTAAAGAGTTTAATTTGCATACCATTACTGGGCCAAATGGTTGACGAGGATCACAATTAAAGAAAGATGCACCATTCATTTCACTAAGAAGAAAAAAATCCAACAAAGTCAAATCTTCATCATTAAATGGAACAAAGGCAGCCTGTAACTGCCAAAAACGTAGAACTCTCTGACAGATGCAATTTAACTCCTGTGATTATTTAAATCAAACTCCTTTATGTATGACCCTAAGCGAAAGCTCAATGTCCTCTGAAGAAATAAGCATTTTTTTTAATACTATGGACTTCAGGGAGAAAAAAAAATTATAAAAGTAAAGCAAATTAGGGAACTGGGTTGGGAATATAAGTATAATTTGAAAGAATACACCACCACTTAATGTTACACCATGGACATAAAGCACTCACGCAAAATGGAAGACATTTCCCTAGCACGTTAGCTAGCCTTTAGTTCAATACAATTCAAGCTGTGTTTAGCCAGAGAAGTTATATGGAAAACAAACATAAGAACCACTGTCATGGAGCTTATTATATAAATCAAATTTATTGTTCCCACATGAACCCCTCACACAATTTTCTAAAGGAAAACATACTATGTACTGAGTTATTACGTGCTAGGCAAAGAACTAATGGTCATGTGCTGAGGGATATAAATACATGGCATACATGATAAAATTGGTGTATGACCTCCTTGTAACAAGCTGCCAACCAAGCATACCTGGAGCACTGGGGCAGGGTCTGGAAGCACCCACGGTGCCCGGTGTCAATCCTTCCCAAGGGTGGTCATTCACACCCTGCTTCAGAACACGGGTTGAGGCACTAAGTCCATTTGCCTATTGCAATGTATGTTTGTTTTTATCATGAGCTGTGTGTAGTTGCTAGACTTGAAAAAACTTTGGCTGGATTGTCCCATCTTTAGCTGCATCCATCAGAACACAGAATAGATAGCCTTGCCTCAAGTCCATTAAGCCTTCATAAATTCCCACGGTGGGCCAAAGCTGTGGAAACAAGCACCACAAGCCCACCCCACCTTTGGGTGACAAGGCCAACGACCCATATTTGGACAAAAAGGCCAATATTTTTTGGAGGGGAGAAGTTGAAGGAGTCCTATTTTTGTTTCAAACAACATTAAATTGTGAACAAAATAATTCATATTCACTATAGAGAAACTGGAAAATAAATGTTTGAAGAGAAAAATAAATCATAATGACTATCAAGAGAAAACCACTAAAATAGTTTGGTGTTAAGACTCCCAAAAATGTGCAGTAAAAGCCCTTCTATCTGACAGCCAGCAGTGTGTGGTTAATCAGAAAAGGTTTTATAAGGTACAAAATCTTTAAAAATCATACATATATAACATGTAAGTTTAACTTAATTAATATATAATCACTTTCACTAACCTTCTGATGGTTCTACCTGAGCTTCTTTTCTGACTACAGGTGTTTAGATGGGAGCTCCATGTCATCTTCATAGCATAAATCATATTCCTAATGAACCACAAATGATTGCTAGATTGGTTTTCCCAAAATGGGAACAATAATAAAATGACATATAAAAAATCTCAGTGTACAATTCTAGATTTTAATCATTTCCCCTGTTGTTTCACATTCACAGATAATTTGAGTAAATTCTATTTCCTACTCAAATGTATTCACTTTTTCCGAAGAATTCTGTTTGGTTTATATAAACAATTACTCTGAGTACTCATAGTTTACTCGACATTTTCATCTGTAAGTAGCCTTTATAATACCAAGGAAAATGATATTAATAAACATAAAAACAAACATCTGACTCTAAATCTTCATATAAATCAACAGGAGGAATGAAAGTGTGGGTATTCTAAGGAGCTGCCAGCTCTCCTTAGCTATTAAGATCAGTAAAGACATTTTACAAAAGGAGGAGAAAACATAAGATGCTTCTGTAAAGTAGAGGTCATGTAATAGAGCTTCTCTATATAAAATTTTACAAATTGGGATTAAGTGCTCTATTATATATCAGTATTGATATATTCTTTTTAATCATCCACATACTCTGGGATCATATTCTCACATCACTAATTATATAAAGTGTGGTTTTGGTTTTTTTTACATAGCACTGTAGAATCTATTACCATACATGATAAAATATTCAACTAATCCTCTATTGTTGGGTATTTAGGTTGCTGCTATGTTTTTGCTATCACATAATACTATGATCTTAATGTGCACTTCTATTTTCTTATACTATATTTCTAGAATATTTAATGAATCAATGAAATAAATATTTTACAGTCTTTTGATAGTTATTTCCAAATTATTAGAAACATTTTTATTATCTACCATCAGTAGATATGTGAGATTGCATGTTCTCAGCACCTTACTTAATATTTTGTATTAATCAATTATTTGCCTTTTCCAATTTGGCTTTAAAAAGACTACAACACTAAATTTTCAATTGCATTAAAATGAGTTTTTTCATTTTAGTATTAGACACATGTTATAAATATCTATTTTCAGATGGTTCTTTGGCTCTTAGTTTTACATGTGGTGCTCTTTACTTTTATATCGATAATATTTTAAACTTTCATATGAAGATATAGCATTTACCTTTGTATCAAGAAGTTTTAGATTTCTTAGTCCAATGACTTACCCATCTACCTTTTCCATTCTTTCTTTTTTTATTTTATGCTTTGAAAAACCTTATGTACCTACCTCAAAATCAGGTAAATATGTCCCACATTTTCTAATAATTGTATAGTATTATATTTTACATTTACCTCTATAATGTATTTTAAATACATTTCATCATAACCTATAGGGTGGAGATATCGGATTTTGCCAAATTAATACATTAATTAATTTAGAGCACGGTGACATGTTTACTGTATTATATTCCCATTCAGGAACATGATACTTCTCTCTGCTTAGCCAAAAATATCTGGCATAATTATGTGTAAATATCAGATACCCAAATAAATTTTAGTTTATTATAATATAATAAATTTAATAAAATTTAAAATTCATGTAATTTTTTTATTATTACTTTTCTATATCTGAACTTTGATTCTATCTCAAACCATTATTTGTCAGCTAAACATTCTCAGTCATTTTGGGGCTTCTCAACATGCACAATCTTTCTAATTCATAACCAGGGACTAGCAGATTTGGAGTTTTTTCTATTTCCAAGCTCCCCTCAGAGGATGAGGAGTAAGAGGTTCATTCATATTCTTCCTCACTACAATAGGCCCAAGGACTGTGCATTGTCTCAGGCCTGTCTGCCTGAAAATCCCATTCTTTCTACTCCTGTGATATGCTTAATATTGGGAACTCCGGAAGGCTTGCTACTTCTCTGAGTTCCACCCACAAAGATATGCACAAATCCTATTATCTTTTTAGTTGTTAAATCAACCTAAGATTCTGTTGTTTCACTCCACCTCTGGGAATTTGGTCTGAGAGTAACAGAGCAACTAGTTCTGCCTCAAGGATTCATCACGTCAGAGCACTTAGCTCCTCTCTGACTTCTCCTACCCATTGAATCTTCATCTAGACGACATGTGAGACAATCTGGCTCTTTATCTATTTCCTCTCAAGACTGACTTTTACATAAACTTTATGTTTTGGGTCATTTAGTGTTCACTTGGAAATTTGAAAAAGCCTAGTCTCTTGTGACTGAAATTCCTTTACTCTCAAGACTGTTAGCTCTGCCATGAGCTCCAAAAGCAAACATTGACAATTTTGATTTGTTTTGTTAATTATCTGAAATAATGAGCATAAAATATCTTGCTCTTTCCAGGAATAGAGTGGGAGGAGAAAAATATAATGAGAGCTACCAGGAATATAAAACACATTATTAAAATTCACTATTGTAAAGATGTCAATTATATCTCAGATTGAACAACAGATTCAGTGCTATACCAACTAAAACCCCACTGGATCTTAGGCAGAAATTGACCAGCTGATTCAAAAATTGATATGGAATTGCAGAAGGCCAAGTTTAAGGACAAGACACCTTTAAAGAAAGTTATGTGGGAGGACTTACTCTACCAGGTATCAAGATTTGATAAAACAAGTGATTAAGATCATATTGTATTTCACTTATTCCCGTGAAAAAGAGAAGGTTTAATGGCCGACTCTTGATATAATAGATACTTTATTTAATGCGGAGATAGTCCAAATGTCAATGGAGGAAAGCATGGTCTTTTCAATAAATGGTCTAGGTCAACTGGATATCCATAAGCATATATATATATATATATATATATATATAATTTGTATAATATGTATATGTATATTATATATATGTATATAATATATACATATATACAAAACTTGACCTTTACTTCTATTATACACAAAATTGAATTTTAGTATATCTAAATGCTAGAGATAAAGAAACAAAGTTTACAATATACAACACAAGAGAAAACTCATGAAAAAGAAAGGTTATTAAAATATGACACTAAAGAAGCATTATCCACAAAAAAATCAACAAATTGGACTACCTTAGGACAAAGATTTTTGCAACATATATAATCAACAAAGAGATCACATGCCGATTATCTAAATAACTCTTACAAGTAAATAAGAAAAAGACAAACTATTCAAGTGAAAAATGGACAAGAGACTTGAATAGGCACTTCATAAAAGACAATAGGCAAAGGACCAAAAAAATCTATTTAAAGGAGCCCCCCTTCACTAGGCATCATGGAAGTCCAATTTTAAGCCATAGTAGAATTCCACTTTACACTAACAAAATAGCTAAACTTTGAATAATTGGAAATGCTCAGTTGGCAAAGGTTGGGAGCAACAGGGACTGATAGACTGGTGATAGGAGTGCAAATTGGTATAACCAACTTAAGAAAGTTTTTCGCATTTTTACTATGTTTAGAATTTATCACACACACCTAACAATTTCACTCTAACAGAAGTGTGTCCACAGTGCATGAAAAGACTTTTATGGGAATGTTCATAGCATTATCTGTAATAGTCAGAACAGTCAACAGCCCAAATATTCATTAACAGAAGAGTTAATAATTACTTCATAATATACCTATACAATGGACTACCTTACAGAAATAATAGTGAATGCACTAATGCTACATGCAACAAATGGGAGAGTTTCAAAAGCATGTTGAGCTGAAGGAGATAGATACAAAAGAATAGGTATCACATGATTGCTTTTACAGAAAGTTCCAAGACAGGCAAAATTATCCAGTGGTCAGGAGAGTGGATGTCTTTGGGCAGGAAGAAAGGGGAAGAGAATGGGAGGGTGTCAAAGGGGCTTCAGGATGCTAGAAATTTTTTTGAACTTATTAACCTGCATAGTGGTTATATACTTTTTCCACTTTGTGATGATACACCAAGCTGCACACTTATGACCTGTTCTTTATTTCTATGATATATTTCAATAAACTAAGTATAAAAAGGCATAATGTTTATCATGACAAATTTAATCCTGCTGCATTTAGCTATCTAATCTATATATGAATGCATCATATCCATTTATAGGCATATATATTGATTGATATACATATAAATATATTACTAAATGTAGATATGAATTAAATTGGTTCTGTATATGATACCAAATACTCTCCCCTCATTTTTGTCTTTACATCATTTTCTATTGCATCATGCACGTATTCTCAACTTTTGTTCTCCTCAAGGTCATGGACCCAGTTTTCTGTGATACCAGTTCTTCTCCTTACTGCCTCTATTGCTATCATTGGTAATGCCACTGTATCTGCAGATTCCTTGAGGACTTTTCTTAGTTTATAAACACTCCCGCCTTGCCTTTTTAACAATTTTTTCTTTCAGGTTTCTAAGGGAAATTGTTTTCAAAAATTATTTTTCCCCTGCACCTGGAGGGCTATGAATAATTATAAGTTTCAGAATATTGTTATAGGCTACTATTTTTACCTGCTGTTCATTATTGAAAACATTGAGATCTATCCAGTACAGCCCACACTACCTGCCTTTGTAGACTCTGATAGATATTAGAATCCTTCTAAGATCTTAACCTAGAGCCAAGTATCAATTATACGTTATTATATTTAGTACACATACAATCTTGAGGAGAAATCTCTTGGCACCCCTACCTGATTCATACTGATAACAGCAGCATTTATTCCTGGATAATATGATCTATGAGTCTTTCCCTGCTAAAAAATTATAACCCACAGAGCAACTAATTTCATGGTCCTTGTAGTCTTTGCTTCTCATTCCTGCCTAGCCCTTCAATGCCTTTTGTATACCTTAGATATATAAAATTGAGTCACTGCTTCTGTTCCCAACCAAGATGCCATCCTATGTCTTTTATTGAGGTAGAAACAAATTTTTTATTAGTGAGGCGAGGGGGAGAGAGAAGGAACTAATATGGCCCTTGTCTCCGTATAAGACAGCTCTAGGATCAGGGCCATTCTTTATTCCCAACTATCAAAACCCCACGAATGTACATTTTGTATAGAAAGGTAGAAGGGAGGGGGAAAGGGGACTTTCTTACCATCTTCCTACCTCATGGGCCATGTTCTTTGGTAAGTAGAAATTCTTCCTAGGTCCAACAAATAATTGATCATTACCCCTATTTTCCCTTATTCTTAAAACTTTGTATCTTATTTTTTGTATCCATTCAATGGAAAGGCATGATAGAGTAAATCAAACATTTTGTATTTATAGCATCATAATCCAGAAGCTTTTTTTTTTTTTTTAAGAATCATGCTTCTCTAATGTCGGCATAATTTACCCCAGTGAGGAAAGGTCTTTCTCCTCACTTGTCTGTCTCAGCTCAATCCAGCCATAGGGGTGAAGGAGAGACAGAAGTGGTTGCAGGAGTAATATCAGTAGCAGAAAGGAAAGCAGAGGCAGAAACTCTTGTCTGATACATTTAGGGGTAAATAATTAAGTGCCTCCACGCACCACTACTCTCCAGGGTTGATAACTTTTCCTCTCTAAACTTGATCCAGTAACCTCACATTTCTAGCTCACCTTCAAGGTATACTCTCAGACAAAGTCCCAGTACAGTTATGCTATAGTCTTCATTCCTTTATCTCTTTTAAAAACATTTAAGAAATACTTTTCAAATTATATGTCCTTCATTGCTTCTATTATAACCCATATTTTATTCCTGAGTAAAAGATGTGGGCCATAGTTAAGATTCTTTCACCTATAAGGAAATAAAATTTAGAGTGATACTGCACTCGGAAAATATAATCTTTTGAATTCCGTTCTTATCATTAAAAGATAAAAGCCAAAATGTCTGACAATTTAAATTTAAGAGGCAGTATCTAAGCCACTAATGGTTTCGACTTGCCAACAGCACATGGATAGATGGTCAAAACAAGTAGGCAAACAGGAAGTTCTGAATTAACTAAGTATGTAACTCTTCAAAAGTAAGTGCATTTTTCATAGGAGCAATGTTACTCACAGTTGACACATTAATATAAGGTCAATATTAGAGGTATAATGGAGTACTAGGCTTTTTCCTGAAGTTTGTCAGACCAAGAATCATTCTCAATACATCTATGGAAAAATAGCCCAAATTACAAGTAACCAGCTTGAAATAAAAATTTTAAATTATTTTGTCTTATGTGCCCACGGGGAGCCATCTAATCAGTTTGAGCTTAAAATTACCGCTGTTGAATAAAAGTTAGAAGCCAACTTGTTTTTAAGGCAGTTACCATACAAATTAAAAATTGCTTTTTTTTTCTCTACGTGTGTGAGATTTTATTCTATAGTTGATGGTGTACAGGCACAGAACCAATGCTTTAAAATATGAAGGTGGAACAGTTATCCAATTTTATGTACCTCCGTAAATAATTAATTTCTCTATTTTATTGTCTAAGTTTCTTGGATTACTATTATGATGATAAGATAATAATTTTAGTCAATTACAAAATTGCAGCACAGTTTACATATGAGCATGGAAATGTTTTTAATATGTTTTTAATTTGAACTAGTTGCTGGATGAAGGTTTTTGTTGTCCCTAATATCATGAAGACAAGACACATAACAAATGCA
>NW_017731762.1:803020-818430 GCF_001890085.2 Hipposideros armiger | reverse complement strand
CCCAGAACTGTTTCCATCCCCCCAATTCCCCAATAAAAATCTTAAAAAAAAAAAGAAGTAGGCATCTATTCTCTGATGGTTCAATTTTCTCTAAAACTTAATATTATATTTTGTTATTAGCCTTGTAAAAGAACATTTAAGAAGAAGAGAATATTTTTAAATATGTAAAAATGTTCAATACAATAAAATATACTAATTTTAAGGTAGTATAATATTTAGTTGGAAAAATGTTCAGTCAAAAATATTATCAATTATTTGAATATAATATAGCTAAACTTAAATATCCACTTTTATTAAACCATAGTGTGTTTGAATTCCGCAGTTTGAATGCCAACTCAACCGCACCTGTGTGATTTTGAACAAGTAATTTATCCTCTCATGCCTAATTTTGCTCCTATATAAAGTGAAGATTAAAAAAATGTTATTTAAAAAAATTATTTTGAAGGTTTAGTGGCATAATATATAGAAAATGTTTATGCAAAAGTTAAAGCACTCACAACATTGATTGAGAGAACACCATGCAAACATTTTTGTTTTTCTGATTCTATTCCTTTACAGAAGCTTTTGACTTAGAATGAACAGGTTAAACATTGAAAGTGTTAATAAAACTATAAATAAGCTGTGGAATTAGTATTCTCCTAAACTGTTTCTGAGGTATTAATTGATATAAACTTGAGAATGTCTTCTGAAATTATGAAATGTGCCTAGCATTTGATCCATCATTTCTACTGTGGAAATTTATCTTAAAGGAGTATGTGCAAAGTTTTCAAAGGATTGAAAGTTTTATTATTATAACCAAGAAAAAGAAAACTACATAAATATCCATTAATAATTACAATACATCCATATAGTGGAACATTATACAATATATAAGACAGAGGAAGCTCTTATCAACACTGAAATATGAAGAAGTCCAAGGAGTATTGTTAAGTAAAAAAAGGAAGTTATAGACCTGTATGTATGTTATAATACAGTGTTTGAAAAAGATGATTTTACTTAGGTTGCATATGCATTGAAATGGGCCAGAAGGTTTTCACAGTGTGTGCCTGTGTGGACTGGACTGAGCAGTGTTGTGTAGGAGAGAGTTGGGAGAACTCTTAATATCTTATATGTCCTGGTTGTTTAATTTTTCCATTATGGACATGGATTTTTAGGAATAAAATATTTTACATAGGTTTCTACTATTAGAAATGTAAAAATGGCAAAGAAAAATGAATACATCGGTCAAAAATGAGGCAAAGAAGAGAAAGCAATACTTTGTTTATCAAAGAAGAAACACATTTTCTCTAACATGCTCAGAGGTAAATAAAGAAATGGAAATTCATAAAAATAAATATTGTCTAAAACTATGTAGGATGACTCTTTGAGACTTGTATATTTTAAGTGATGGAATTTATAGCACCCCAAATTTTTCTATAGTATTTTTAAGACCTGAAGATCAGATATAATTAAGAGACATTATTAGGCAACATTTTATTATTCCATTATCCTTTTTTTTTCTTTTACTTCTGTAATATCTGTCATTCATGCATTATTTTTTTCACTCATAAGTCTATTACACCTTGACTAAATGTCCAGCACCATGTTAATTATGGGCTTACAGCCTGATGCAGAGGTTCCCCAACTTTTTCAGTTGATTGAACCCATGGTGTCCCAGTAATTTTTTTTCAGGTACCACAAGCCAAAAAAATATCTACCAGTTCCATTTATTAAGTAGTTGGATCTAAACCACTTCATAAGTATTTATACCCTAACAACCTAGCACCTATTGTACGTACCAGTTGTCAAACTTTTGAATCAGATTGGATGCTACGACCCTCATTTTCAGTTCGACATTGATTTTTGCATAGCACTTGCTTTTGATCACAACAACCACTAACAACTGAGCTTCACGCATATTTGTCATGATGCAACAAATGTCGTGATCTGACGTTGGAACTGTAAACTTCTTTGTGCTAGTGGCTCATGCTGTGTCCAGCACATGCTGCCTTGTGTCCCTTGGGCATATAGAACGGGCCAGGGTACACTCTCATCAGCACATTGAAGTGCCTTGATTCACACTGGGAACCACCCGTCTAATGGGATAGCTGGTCAAATAAGCTATTGATGACATAATGTGATAAGTCTGATGATATAGATGAGACCCAGTTGCTCTGGAGGAGAGGGAAGTTTATGTTTCAAAAATCTGCTCAGTTGTTACATCTCTCAGGTGTTACTGTCTCTTTGCTTCTTCAGTCTCGGGGCCCCACACAGCTAAGAATCAACACATGCCTAGGGTGGAAAAGTACCATAGAATATCAAGCTCACCTCAATGAATTTTCTTCTCGGGGATTTAGAACCCTCAAAGTTCTGACTGTCTTCATACATCTCCAATGTCCCCAAACATTTTTTTTTATTACTTTACACAGCTTTTCTTGTTGGTCCATGAGAGAGGATTAATTTAGTCTCTCATGACCTAGGGCTTGAGAAATAAATGGACTTTAATTGAAAAAATTTAGGAAAGGAATGTTTTAGAAGAAAACCAGGGTTCAAAAGGTATTGGACTTAGTGAATCATGGATAGGGATTATGGAGGGCACAGTTGAAAGTATAAAGGAGAAGGAGAATGGAGGAATGATGGCTCCAAGAAGAAAATGTACTGCATGGATGAGAATATCTGAAAGTCCAGATGAAGAAGAGATTTGCCTTTGAATGATGGACCAGGAATTCAGGAATGTACAGACAGTATCATGTCATTCTTTGATTTCAAATAGAACTTCCCTCCTTACTGACTCTTTCCTCTCCCAATAGAAACATGCTCATGTCAAATCATTCATAGAAAATCCCACTTAAATGCAATTTCTTTCATTCCCTATGGGAGCCTATTTTCTTTATATATAACCTAGAATCACCATCTTGGCTGGGCTGACACCCTCTCAAACTACCTTCCAGCCATGACTGATGTCTCAAAAGTGTCTTATAAATAGCAACTGCGACTGTGGTTTCATAGTGCCAGGAAAATTTTAAGGCTCTACTTCTCAATTTCTTTCAAAGCTTCCACTCAGCTCTTGTTTGCC
Organism: Hipposideros armiger; assembly: GCF_001890085.2. Classification (NCBI taxonomy): domain Eukaryota; kingdom Metazoa; phylum Chordata; class Mammalia; order Chiroptera; family Hipposideridae; genus Hipposideros; species Hipposideros armiger. The sequence continues at coordinate 815,375 of NW_017731762.1, read as the reverse complement.
TGATTATCGTTTTATCCAATGCTATGCTTTTAGACAGCTGACCCTGCTTGTCTGGTGAAGTTCAAGATCAGATCTTACTGCTTCCTCATGTTCTCTTCCTTTAACTCATCAACCTTCTGCAGTGTCACTTTTGCTCATATCACAGTTATCAGCTCTTACATAAACTCTTGCAATAGCCTCCTAAACCTCATCTTAACTGTCACTTTATTGCAATCCATTTTCCACAATGCTATCAGGCCTATCTTTGTAGATATGATCATATCACTTCCTTGGACAAAATCATATCACTTCCTTTGCCAACTTCCTACTGTCTAAAGAATAAATCAATTCTTGAGGAGGCAAAACTGTTAATGGTTATTTAAGAGACAACTTTTCAGAAAATCATTATATATTAAAACATATAAGATGTGCCCAAAACTTTGTTTATTGTCATAATTTCAAATATTATTATAAAATAAAAAAGAATGAATATAAGTAAAGAATTAAAAAATAGAATGCAGTCAAAGAGCAATAAAACAACCAAACTATAAGAAGAAATTTCAGAAAATATTATATAAATGGTCATCTGACGCTTTCTTTCTGGCAGTATCTTTGTTTGGTTTTGGTACCAGTAATAGTGGCTTCGTGAAACGAGTTGGGAAGTGTCCCCTCCTCTTTTATTTTTGAAAGAGTTTGTGTGGAATTGCTACTATTTCTTCCTTATATGTTCAGTAGAATTTACCAATGAAGCCTGGAGTTTTTTTCGGGGGAAGGTTTTTAAATTCAATTTCTTTAAAAGATACTGAGCTTTTCAGCTTATCTATTTCTTTTTTGGTGACATTCAGTAGTTGAGATATTTCAAGGTATGTGTCCATTTCATCTGAGTTATCACTTTGACTGACTTTAAATTGTTCATAATAATTCATTATTATTCTGTTACTGTCTGTAGAATTTATTATTTTTATTGATCTCAAAGAACTAGCTTTGTGTTTCACTGATTTTTCTCTATTGTTTTTCTGTTTTTAATTTTATTTATTTCAGCTCTCAGCTATATTATTTCCCTCTGCTTTGAATTAGATTAGCTCTTTTCTTTCTAGTTTAGTAAGGTAGAAACTCAGATCATTGATTTGACGACTTTCTTCCTTTTTAATGTATATAATTAATGCTATAAATTTCTCTCCAAGCACAGCCTTAGCTTCATCCCAGAAAGTTTGATATGCGTGTTTTTATTTTTATTCAGTTAAAAAATACTTTCTAATGATGCTTTTGATTACTTCTGTAACCTATAGTTTATTTAGAAGTGAGGTGTTAAATTTCCAAATATGTGACAATGATTCAGATATCTTCCTGTCATCAATTTCTTAATTCTGTTTTGGTCAAAGAACATACTTTGTATGATTCCAATCCTTTTAAATTAATTGAGATTCATTTTATGACCCAGAATATGGTCTATCTTAATGAATGTTCTGTGAACTTTAAAAGAGTATGTGTCCTGCTGTATTGGATGGAATGTTCTTTAAATATCAACTAGGTCAAATTAGTTGAGAGAGCTCTTTAAGTCTGCTATATACTTACTGAACTTCCAAATTCATGTTTCATCAATTGTTGAAAGAAGGCTGTTGAAATTTGTAACTACATCTCTTGATTTATCTGTTCTTATTTTTAGTTCTCTTGGGGTTTATTTCACGTATTTTGAAGCTCTTCTTAGGTGTGCACTCATTTAAGAGAATTTTGTCCTCCTGATGATTTGACTCCTTTTGTCATTAGTAAAAGTCCCTCTTCATTGTAATATTCCTTGTTCTGAAATTTACTTTACCTGATATGTAGCCTCTCCATCTTTCTGTTGATTAGTGTCTGCATAGTATATCTTTCTTCATTCTTTTACTGTTAATCTATTTGTGTCTTGATACTTCAAGTGGGTTTCTTTTAGGCAGCATATTTTTGGTTCTTTTGAAATGTAATCTGACAACCTCTGAATTTTGATTGGGGTATTTAGATTATTTTAAATTAATGTACTTATGGATATGATTTGGTTTAAATCTATGCTCTTACTGCTTTTTCTATTTGTTCTATGTTTCTTTTTCTGTCTTCTTTTGAATTTGTTGACATTCTTTTATGATTCCATTTTAGCTCTACTATTGGATTATTACTCATATCTTTTTTTGTGTGTATTTGTGTATTTTTTAGTGGTTGCTGTAGAGATATTATGCATCTTAAACCTATCACAGTCTGCCTTCAAATATTATTTGTTTCCCCTTCTTATCATTTTTGCTATTGTTGTCATGTACTTCTACATATGCTATAAACCTCACTATACATTGCAATGGTTTTTGCTTCATACAGTCAATTCTCTTCTCAAGTGATAAAAATGTGGGAATAGTTTATTTTATATTGACCTATACTTTTGTCATTTTTGATGCTCCTTATTCTCAGGTATAGATCCAAATTTCCATCTGATATCATTTTCTTCTGCCTGAAATATTTCTTTAAACATTTCTTGGAGTAGAAGTCTGCTGACAACAAATTCTCTGAGGTTTGGCTTTTCTAAAATGTTTTCATTTTTGAAAGAAAATTTTGCTGAGTTAAGAAACCAAGATCAAAAGGTTTTGTTTTGTTTTCCTTTCAATACATCAAAGACACCTCTCCATTATTTTCTGGCTTGCAGAGTTTCTGATGAGTAGTCTATTGTCATTTTATGTTTGTGGCCCTGTGCATGCTGTGTCTTTTTACTCTAGCTGTCTTAAGAATATTTTTTACTACTGGTTTTCATCAAAAATTCTTTTTGAAGTGCCTTGACATGGTTTTTTTGGGTTTTTTGTTTTATTTTTATTATGTTTATTTTGGTTGAAATGCTTTGAGCTTCCTAGAGCTATACTCTTATGGCTTTTATCCAACTTGGAAATCTTTTCTCGTTATTGTTTTGCCCACCTTTCTCCTCTCCTCTGGGACTCCAATTACACATGTCAGGCTGTTTGTTATTGTATTTATGCCCTGTCCATTTTTCCAGTCTTTCTTCCCTGTGTGCTTTATTCTGGAGAGTTTTATTACTACATTTTCACATTCACTGGTAATATTTCTCTTCAATGTCTAATCTGCTATTAATCCCATCTAGTGTAGTTTTTATTTCAGATAATGTATTTTTCATCTCTAATCCACTTGTGATTTTGTATATGGTCCATTTTTTTTATTATGATACTGTTTGCCCCAACCTACCTGAACACATGGATATACTTATAATAACTGCTTTAGTGACTTTTCCTGCTATTTTCATCATCTATGTTATTTCTGGTTCTGTTTTTATTAATTGATTTTTCTCCTTGTAGTGACTCTCAAAGTTTTCTGCTTCTTCGCATTCTTGGTATGACATGGTTGGAGGTTGATTTTGTAGTTCTCCTTTTGGTAATTTTATGTTTTATTTTAGCAAGATTTTATTTCATGCAGCAAAATTTCTTGTAATTAGTTGATTATTTTCAAAGATTGCTTTGAAGATATTCTACAATGTATCCAGAGGAAACTTAACCCTGATCCTAAATTAATCCCAGCATTAAGGCAACACCTCCCTGGCACTCTACATGCTGCACCATATATTTGACATCTTTCCACTCTAGCTGTTTGGAAACACAAACTATCCCCAGTCCATATGAGTTCCAGAAAATTCTCCTGTCTACTGTCATTCAGTGGTGTTTTTTTTTTTTTCCTGGCTTGGGTAATTTCTTCTCTCACAGGTTCAAATCAGTACTTAGCCAAAGACTTGAAAGGACCTTTCTACAGATATGCAAAGGCCTCTCTTTCTGTGTGTGCAGATTCCTCCTCCCCAATATTCTGCGAACTGTAGCTTCCTGACCTCCTTGACCTTCAGTATAGCTCTCCTTAATTGATCGGCCTCTGTTTGGATACTCCCTCTCTGCACTGCAGCCTAGAAACTGTTTTTAGGCAACAAGCTGGTACAATCATAGAGCTCACTTTGTTTCTCTTCTTTTAGGAATCAGTTTTGTGTTATCTTTCTCAAAATGTCTGAAAGTCATTGTTTCAAAGATTAAAAGTGTTGATGAGGACGCAGAGGAAGGACACTGTTGGTCAAAATGTAAATTGCTACAGCTATCATGGAAAACAGTGTGGAAGTTTCTCAAAAAACTAAAAATCAAACTACCATATGATCCAGCCATCCCACTTCTGGGTATATAGCCAAAGGAAATGAAACTACAATCTCTAACAGATGTCTGCCCTCCTATGTTCAGTGCAGCATTATTCACAATAGCCAAGATACAGAAACAACATAAGGGCTGTTAATGGGCAAATATAAAGAAAATGTGGTCCATATATACAATGGAATATTATTTAGCCTTAAAAGAAATTCTTCCATTTGCAACAACATTAGTGAACCTGGAGGGCATCATGCTAAGTGAAATAAGGCAGACGCAGAAAGATAAACACTGCCTGGTATCACTTGTATGAGGCTCTAAAAGAGTCAAACCCATAGAAACAGAGTAGAGCGGTATTACTAGTTAGCAGGGGTAGAACAGAGGTGTGAAAATGGGGAGATGTTGGTCAAAGGGTACAACATTTCAGTTAGAGAAATAAGCTCTGGAGAGCTAATATACAGTATAATGACTAATATACAGCATAATGACTAGTTAATAATAGGGTATTGCACACCTGAAATTTGCTGAGAATAAATCTTATGTGTTCTCACCACAAAAATAAAAGTGTAACTACATGAGGTGATAGATGTGTTAATTAATTTGATTGTGGTAATCATTTCACAAAGTATACATATATCAAATTATGACATTGTACACCTTAAGTAGTACATACAAGTTTTATTTGTCAATCATACTTTGATAAAGCTGGAAAAAATAAAAAATAAAGTGAAAAAGTCATTGTCTCATATATTTTGTCTGGTTCTATAATTGTTTAGGGTGGAATAGTAAATCTGATCTCTGTTACTCTATCTTAACCAGGAGTAGAAGTCCCCAAATTATAAATATTTAAAGGAAAAGGTGAAAGTAATTATTATTTATGGATGATACGTTTATTTACCAGAAAAACTTAAGAAATAACTAGAAAAATCTGTTCAATCTAATAAGAGAGGTCATTAGAGAGACCAATTATAACATAAATTTTAAAATTTCAGTTATAAATTGTAATTTTAAAAGATCATTCACAATACCTACAAAAATATAGAATCACTACATATAAACTTCAGAAATAAAAATAAGAAGTATGAAGAAAACTTCAATATCCTGAAGAACATTAAGCAATGGAATATCATGTTTCCAGGTCACAATATCAATAGTATAAAATAAAATTTCTCTCCAAATACATCTATGAATTTTATTCAGCACTTAAAATAACAGAATAAAATGATAGCCTTGTGTGACACTAAAATGTCACATGACAACATTTTTATATTTGTTCTGAAAAACAACTCTTGGAAAAAATAAGAATAAAAGGATATTGCTTTACCTGATAAACATGTATCTCAAAACAACCACTAGTATCATAATAATGGTGAAACACTAAAAGTATGGCCATTAGTATCAGGAATGAAACTGGAATGCTCACTATTACCAATATTTATCATTGTTCTCTTAATTATAACCAATGTTATTAGTCTGAGAGTTGTGAAGGACCCTCTATAGCAGTGGTTCTCAACCTGTGGGTCGCGACCCCTTTGGGGGGTCGAACGACCCTTTCACAGAGGTTGCCTAAGACCATCGGAAAACAAAAAGATACTTACATTACGATTCATAACAGTAGCAAAGTTACAGTTATAGAGTAGCAACGAAAATAATTTTATGGTTGGGGGTCACCACAATATGAGGAACTATATTAAGGGGTCGTGGCATTAGGAAAGTTGAGAACCACTGCTCTATAGGTTAAATGAGGGTTATAAACATTGGAAGGGAAAAAATAAGTAACATTGTTTACTGATGACATACACTTAAATTATTTTCTAAAAAGAAAGAAAATCAACAAAAATATTGAAGAGTATCAGCTAAAATATGAGGGTAACAAATTAATAGCACAATTTTGGATACAAAATATAATGGATATTTATATCAATTCAACAAGCACAACTAAACTATATTTTAGAGGTGTACACAGAAGTCATAGAACATAGATAATCAAGGCAAGGCAATAATTATCACAAAAGTTAAGTTGCTGATCATCTCTGGGAGGAGGAAAAGGGCCATGATAGGGGAAGCACATAAGTAGGTTATGAAACACTGAGTTATATCTTGACCTCAGTGGTAGTTAAATGAGTGTATACTTTATAAATATTAGTTATGTATTTTACACTTTTCAAATGCATTTTTATTTTTCAATGCAAAATTAAATATATGCATATTCAATACATGTATATGTATATGTGTATGTGTATATATATTAATATAAAAAAACCTCATTCATAACACTACATATTAAAATAAGAATCAACAAAAATAAATGTGTAAAATATATTTGTAGAAGATATAAACTTTACATGAGAATCTTAAAAGAAGCCTTGAATGAATGGAGAATTTTTTTTAATAAAAATCCTCAATATTAAAGAACTGAAGATTCTCATTAAATATATAAATTTCTTGTAAACTCTCTGAAAATCTTAATGGATCTAAAATTGGAATGTGGTAAAAATATTCCAAAATTTATATAGAAGACTAAGTATTTTAGGTACATGCTCTATCTACTATTATTTTCTAAACACTGCTGAAAGTGCTGGACATGCTGAAATGGTTAAGTGAAACAGTTGCATGCCCTGAACTTTTCACCAACAATTCATGGCTTTTGTATCACAACAATGCACCAGCTCACACGGCACTGTCTGTGAGGGCGTTTTTAGCCAGTAAACAAATAACTGTATTGGAACACCCTCCCTATTTACCTGACCTGGTCCCCAGTGACTCCTTTCTTTACCATAAGATAAAGAAAAGATTGATAGAACTGATATATATATATATATAAGATAATTAATATATGAGAAAAATAATATTTCAAATTGATGGAGGAGGCAAACAGCTACAATGGTATTGGGGAAATTCAGAAAAAAACACTAAATAAATTAATGACTTATTTCTAGTTTTTTAAAAAACAACTAAGATAATTTTTGAAATAATTCAGTAATTTTAAGGTGAGCAGAAAGGATATCAGAAAAATTTGGTAGATTTTTCTACATATATATTTAAAAATTCAGCTCAGTGAAATCACCATAATCAAAATTAAAAGTCAAGTAACAATCATGTAGCAGACAAAGTATTAATATCCTCCAATACATAAAGAATTCTTCAATGAAGGAAACATGAAGAATCTACTAGAAAAATGGACAAAGAACAACATGGGGTAACTTGTAATTGAAGATATTATAATAGTCAATATACTTCTGCCAACTAAGTTCCCAAACTTGTTGCAATGATGTTGCTAATCTTTTTGATATCAGAGGGATTATTCATTATGAATTTGTACCAACTGGACAGACAGTTAACCAAATTTATTATTTGGAAGTGCTGAAAAGGCTGTGTGAAAAAGTTACATGACCTGAACTTTTTGCCAACAATTCATGGCTCTTGCATCACAACAATGCACCAGCTCACACGGCACTGTCTGTTAGGGAGTTTTTAGCCAGTAAACAAATAACTGTATTGGAACACTTCCCTACTCACCTGACCTGGCCCCCAATGACTCTTTTCTTTACCCAAAGATAAAGGAAAGATTTAAAGGAAGACATTTTGATGATGTTCAGGACATCAAGGGTAATATAACCACAGCTCTGATGGCCATTCCAGAAAAAGAGTTCCAAAATTGCTTTGAAGGGTGGACTTGTCGCTGGCATCAGTGCATAACTTCCCAAGGGGAGTACTTCAAAGGTGACCATAGTGATATTCAGCAGTGAGGTATGTAGCACTTTTTCTAGGATGCACTCTTGAACTTAATTGTCAGACCTCATACATTAAAGAATAGTCAATCTCAGTGATTTAAGTTATATAATTTAAAATATGACACAGCTGAAGGGTACACTAAGCAGGCACTAGAGCCCTGCTAAAGCAATTTCTGCACCATAGGGTCAGACCCAGCACAACAGCTCCTCCACTGTAGTCATGACCAGTCCTCACAACCAATCAGCCTGAGGACCAATCACTCCCACTGATGTGCAAACAGCAACCCAGGCTCAACAACAGGGCACACACAAACCACACAAGGAACATGCACACACAAACCACACAAAAAACACATGTGAAGTACCTGGCTGAGGTGACCAGGAAGACTGTGCTACTGAACACCTATTGTGTAAAGCCACTGTACTAAGACCAGGAGACATAGGAACCCTACCTAAAATGTAAAAACAAACACAGGGAAGCAGCCAAAATGGGGAGGCAAAGAAACATGTCTCAAATGAAAGAACAGAACAAAGCTCCAGAAAAAAAAACTAAACAAAATGGAGACAAGCGTCTAACACAAAATCAAGCATACCAAGGTTTGCATCACTGGGGTACCAGAAGGAGAAGAGAATGAGCAAGACATTGAAAGCCTGTTTGAAGAAATAATGACAGAAAACTTCCCTAACCTGGTGAAGGAAAAAATGTACAAGCCCAGAAAGTGCAGAGTCCCAAAAAGATGAACCCAAAGAGGCCCACACCAAGACACATCATAATTAAAATGCTAAAGTTTAAAGACAAAAAAAGAATCTTAAAAGCAGCAAGAGAAAAGCAGTTAGTCACTTACAAGGGTGCTCCCACAAATCTGTCAGCTGATTTCTCAACACAAACTTTGCAGGCCAGAAGAGATTGACAGAAAACATTCAAAGTGATGAAAAGAAAAGACCTACAACCAAGATTACTCTACACAGCAAAGCTTTCATTTAGAAACAAAGGACAGAGAAAGAACTTTCCAGACAAGAAAAAGATAAAGGAGTGCATCACCACCAAACCAGTATAACAAGAAAACTTAGAGGGGCTTCCTTAACATGAAAAATAAATTAATTAATTAAAAAAATAATACTAAAATGGCAATAACTACATATCTATCAACAATTACTTGAAATGTAAATGGATTAAATGCTCTAATAAAAAATAGGGTGGATGAATGGATAAGAAAAAAAAAAACCTTTACATATGCTGACTACAAGAGACTCTCTTCAGGTCGAAAGATACACATAGACTGAAAGCAAAGGAATAGGAAAAAACATAGTTCATGAAAATGGAAACAAGGAAAACAAAACAAAATTGAGGTAATAATACTTATACCAGACAAAAAAGACATTAAAACAAACACTATACATAACAAGAGACAAAGAGGGACCCAGTAATCCCACTTCAGGATATTTACCTGAAGAAATCCAAAATGCTACTTTGAGAGGATATGTACATCCACATGTTCATTGCAGCATTATTTACAATAACCAAGATATGAAGGCAACCTGGGTGTCCACTGATCGATGAATGGATAAAGAGCAGGTGGTACATACATACAGTGGAATATTGCTGGCCATGGAAGGGAATGGGTTCTTGCCACCTGTGGCAGCAATAGATGGACTAAAAGGGTATTGTGCTGAGTGGAATATGTCAGACAATGAAAGACAGATGCAATACGATTTCACTTACATGTGGAATCTAAAGAACAAAATAAACAAACAAAAGAGAAACAAACTCATAGATACAGAGAATATTTTTGATGGTTGCCAGATGGGAGGGGGTTTAGGGGTAGGTGAAAAAGAGAAAGGGATTAAGAAGTACAAATTGGTTGTTAAAAAGTAGTCATGGGGATGTAGGGTATAGCACAAGGGATATAGTCAATAATATTGTAATAACTATGTATGGTGTCAGCTAGATTTATCGGGGTGATAGATGGGAGAGGGCTTGGGGGGCAGGGTGGAAAAGATGAAGGCTTCTAAAATACAAATTGGTAGTTACAAAATAGTCATGGGATGTAAAATAAAGCATAGGGAATATAGTCAACAATATGGTAATAACTATGTATAGTGCCAGGTGGGTACTAGACTAGCCAGGGGGATAACTTCTTAAATTATATAAATGTCTAACCACTATGCTGTATACCTGAAATTAGTATAAAATAATATTGAATGTCAACAGTAATTGAAAAACTATAAAAGAGGGAAAAAAGGTGAAGAGGAATTAGAGATTTTAATTTCCAGGTATAAAACTAATAAGTAATGGGGTTGTAATGTACAGCATAGGGAATATAGTCAATAATATTGTGATAGCATAGTTCAATGTCAGATAGTTTCTGGACTTGTCATGGTGATCACTTCTTTAGGTATATAAATGTTGGAAAACTACTGTGTACACTTGAAACTAACATAATATTGTATGTTAGCTATATTTTGATAAAAATCTAAAAAAAATTAAAAGTACACCAAAACCAATAAATAAATAAATAAATAAAACAAATGGAAAATAAATAATAAAATATCTTTCATCTATCTTATTGGTAGAGACTTAAATAATTATTTTATCCAGTGTTTGGTAGAGTGTGGGAAATGGATATTTATATATTCTGCTGATAAAGCCAGGAATTGGTATTTATAAGAGACAATTTGATTATGTGTATACTCTTTTACCCAACAATTCCATTTTTAGAGAAGCATATTTAGGAAATAATTGAAAATGTGAACAACACTCTATATATGGATGTTCATCACAGCATTGTTATATAATAGTAAAAAGATAAGAAACAATATAAATGCTCAATAATAAACTGTGAAATACACACAATAGAATATCATTTTGACATTAAAAATTATTTTTAAAATATATTGATGAAAATAGCATGTACTGTATAGCCCCATTTATTTTTTTAAAAATGATATGTATGTATGCATTGAAAAGTGTTCAGAAGGCTAAGCACCAAGATTTTAACATAATTATCTCTATATGGCAGGTTTAAATTATACCTTTTTATTATAGTTTTCCATTTAATATAATAATATTTAGAAAATACAAATGATAACAAAGAGATATTTTCCACCTATTAAGCTGGCAAGGGTTTTAAAAATGTAGATTTAGTGTTGGTTGGAAAAAGTGTAGGTATGCTATCTCATATACTACTTGTGGAATTAAAACTTGATAAGAAATTTCAGAAAAGAAGCTTTTTCACATGTATCTAAAATAGTATTATATTTAATAGTGAATAATTAGCAAAATTGTACTGATAGTCGATTGGTTAAATAAATAATGCAATAGCCACACAATGGACTTCTATGCAGCCATTACAAATTATGATGTATATTTATCCTTAGCAACATGGTAGAATATTCATGGCACATGTGAAAAAACTCATATATAAAAGAGTAAATTTAGGAGGTCCAAGATCAAGGAGTAGATAAACATTGTGCTTGTCTCTTCCCATGACCACATTAAAATTACAACTAAATTATAGAAAAATCAACCTGGAAAACTATCTGAATAGAAGGTTTATAACTAAGGTATAAAGAAGAAGCCACATCGATACTGGTAGGAGGGGAAGAGATACACAACTGGCTGGTCCCACACCAGTGTGTTGTGGCTGAGAATCAGGAAGGATATCGCAGCCATGGAGGTTCCCCCATACCAGAGGAGTGAGGGACCCCAGCTCTACACCAGGCTCCCGAGCTGAGAGTACTTGTGCCAGGAAAAGGAGCCCCCCACAACATCTGGCTGTGAAAAACAGTGGGGATTCTCACCATCCAGGTGGGATGGAAGGCTGCACATAACCCAGATGTCCTCTTAAAGGGCCCACACACAGACTCATTTGCCCGTAGGTACTCACCCTGGACTCTGGCAGAGGAACAGCGACTTAGGAGGCCTGAGACATACAGGGAGAGGCTAAGTTGTGTGGTTGGATGGGGATTGGAGAGACAGTCACCATTTTCCCTGCGTAGAATCCTCCTCCTGTGTAGCCAGCAGGTGGGCACCATCTTTCCTGTGTTGAGCTTGCCCCCACATAGCCAAATCTGATTCTGCATTCATCCAGTGAGCTCCACTCACCCCACCCTGATGAATCCCTTGCACCTTGCCCCACCCAACTAGTGAACCACCAGAGGCACTTTCTCAGAGAGCAGCCAGCCTGCCAGCATTGTACTCTTTCTTAGACAACTCTCAGGGGTTTGTGGGCCTTCCACAGGCAGCTGCTGGCTTTGGTGTGCTCTGAGACTTCTGCTGAGTAGCACTAGTCTCGGCACTGAAAGCAAACCAAAATCTACATCAATCTGATGAGTATCACTCATCCAATTCTGGTGACTCCCAGAGACCCTGACTCACCCAAATCATATATCACATGAGGCTATATCAGCTGCTGAGCCTTAAGGGAGCCAACACATGGCAGGGCCTCAGGGTGCCCTGGGATTTTTGCAGTGCTACCCCAGGCCTGGTATTAGTGGCAG
>NW_017731762.1:783707-802060 GCF_001890085.2 Hipposideros armiger | reverse complement strand
AAAAAATAATTTATTTTAAAAAGTTAGGATATTTTAAGAGACCTCTGGGACAACATCAAAGATAACAACATTTGCATCATAGGGGTACCAGAAGGAGAAGAGAGAAAGCAAGGGATTGAGAATCTATTAAAAAAAAGAATGACTGAAAACTTTGCTAATCTGGCAGAGGAAATAGATATATGAGTCCAGGAAGAGCAGAGTCCCAGGCAACATGAAACCAAACAGGCCTACACCAAGATATATTATAATTAAAATGGCAAAGTTTAAATACAAAGAGAGAATTCTAAAAGCAGCAAGGAAAAGGCAACTAGATATTTACATGTGACTTCCCATAAGATGGTCAACTGATTTCTCAACAGAAATATTGCAGGCAAAAAGGGACTGATACAGAATATCCAAAGTGATGAAAAGTTAAGACCTACAACAAAGACAACTCTATCTAGCAAGGCTATCATTTAAAATTGAAAAGAGAGATAAAGAGTTTCCGTACATCACCACCAAACCAGCTTTAGAAGACATGTTAAAGTCACTTTTTTAAGAAAATGAAGGGAGTGAAGAACATAAATATAAATAATAAAATGGCAATAACTATGTATCTATCAATAATTACTTTAAGTGTAAATGGGTTAAATGCTCTAATTAAAAGACATAGGGTAGGTGAATGGATAAGAAAACAAGACCAATACGTATGCTGCCTACAAGAGATCCACCTCAGATCAAAAGACACACACAACCTGAAAGTAAAGGGATGGAATAAGATATTTCATGCAAATAGAAATTAAAAAACAAAACAAAACTGGAGTAGCAATACTAATATCAGACAAAATAGACTTTAAAATAAAGGCTATAATAAGGAACAAAGAGGGATAAAGGAATTAATCCAACAAGAGAATATAACCCTTGTAAAAATTTATGTGTCCCACATAGGAGTGCCTAAATGTATAAAGCAAATATTGACTGACATAAACAAAGAGATATACAATAATGCAATCATAATATGGGACTTTAATACCCCATTGACACCAAAGGACAGATCTTCCAGACAGAAAATCAACACGGAAACAGTGGCCTTAAATGACAAAGTAGACCAGATGTATTTAATTGATATTTTTAGAGCATTTAACCCCAAAGCAGAAGAACATACATTCTTTTCAACTGCACATGGTACATTTTTTCCAAAATAGACCACATATTAGGCCACAAAACAAATCTCAATAAATTTAACAAGATTGAAATCATATCAAGTGTCTTCTCTGACCACAATGTATGGAACTAGAAATCAATTACAAAAAGAACCAAAAAAAAACCCAAAAAACAAAAAATGCTTGAAAAACAAACACATGGAATCTAAATAACATGTTACTAAATAATGAACTGGTCACAATGAGATCAAGAAAGAAATAAAAAAATACCTTCAAATGAAAATGAAAACACAATGAACCAAAATCTATGTGACACCACAAAAGCAGTCCTAAGAGGGACCGCAATATAGGCCTACCTTAAGAAACAAGATATACCTCAAATAAACAATCTAACCTTACACTTAAAGGGATGAGAAAAAAGAACAGCAAACAAGGCCCAAAGTGAGTATAAGGAAGGAAATAATAAAGATCAAAGTGGAAATGAATGAAAGAGTCTAAAAAAAAAAATAGAAAAAAATCTATTAAACCAAGAGCTGGTTCTTTGAAAAGATCAACAAAATTGATAAACCTTTAACCAGACTCATTAGAAAAAAGAGAGAGAACCCAAATAAATAAAATCAGAAATGAAAGAGAAGTGATACCTGAAACCATAGAAATAGAAAGAATTATGAGACAATATTAAGAACAATTATATGCCAACAAATTGGACAATCTAGAAGAAATTAATAAATGCCTAGAAACATACAATCTTCAAAGACCGACTCAAGAAGAAACAGAAAATCTGAACTGATTACTAATAATGAAATCAAATCAGTAAAAAAAAAAAACTCCCAACAAAAGTCCTGAACTGGATGACTTCACAGAGGAATTTTACCAAATATTCAAAGAAGAATTAACACTTATCCTTCTCAAACTATTCCAAAAAATTCAAGAGGAGGGCAAGCTCCCAAGCTCATTTTATGAGGGCACCATTACCCTGATTCCAAAACCAGACAAAGACATGACAAAAAAGAAACCTATAGGCCGATGTCTCTGATAAACATAGATCGAGAAATCCTCAATGAAATATTAGCAAACCGAATTCAGCAATACATTAAAAAGATCATATACCATGATTAAGTGGGGTTTATTCCTGGGATGCAAGGTTAGTTCAATATCTGCAAACCAATTTATGTGATACACCACATAAACAAAATGAAAGATAAAAATGATATGATCATAACAATACATGCAGAAAAAGCATTTGACAAAATCCAGCATCATTTATGATAAAAACTCTCTGCAAAGTGGGAATAGAGAAAACATACTTCGACATAATAAAGGCCATATATGACAAACCACGGCTAACATCATACTCAACACAGAAAAGCTAAAAATATTTTCCTTAAGATCAGCACCAATATAATGATGCCCACTTTGGCTACCTTTATTCAACATAGTACTGGAAGTCATAGACACAACAATTAGACAAGAAAAAATATATAAAACGCATCCAAATTGTAAATGAAGAAGTAAAACTGTCATTATTTGCAGGTAACATGGTACTAGAGAGAGAGAACCCAAAAGATTCCACCAAAAAATTATTAGAAGTGATAAATGAATTCAGTAAAGTAGCAGGATACAAAATTAATGTTCAGAAATTGGTTGCATTTTTATACACCAATAATGAACAACAGGAAAGAGAAATTAAGAAAACAATCCCATTTACAATTGCATTTAAAAAAATAATAAAATATCTAAGAATAAACTTAACCAAGGAGGTAAAAACCTGTACTCAGAAAACTTTAAAACACTGAAGAAAGAAACTGAAGAAGATACAAATAAATGAAAGCATATGTCATGCTAATGGGTAGGAAGAATTAACATTGTCAAAATGTCTATACTACTGAAAACAACCTAAAGATTCAATGCAATCCCTATCAAAAAAACCAACATTATTTTTCATAGAACTAGAACAAATAATCTTAAAATTTATATGGAACCACAAAAGACCCTGAATAACCACAGCAATCTTGAGAAAGAAGAACAAAATTGGAGTCATCATGCTACCTGATATCAAAATACAAATACTACAAGTCTGTAGTAATTAAAACGGGATGGTACTGGCATAAAAACAGATATACAGATTAGTGGAATAGAATAGAGAGCCCAGAAATAAATACACAGTTATATGGCCATTTAATCTATGACAAAGGAGGCAAGAATATACAGTGGGGTAAAGACAATCTATTCAATAAATGGTGTTGGAAAAACTGGACAGATACATGAGAAAAAAAATGAAACTGGACCACCTTCTTACACCATATACAAGAATAAACTCAAAATGGATTAGACTTAAATATAAGACCTGAAACCATAAAACTCCTATAAGGAAACACTGGCAGTAAATTCTGATGTTGCTCATAGTAATATTTTTTCTGATATGTTGCCTTGGACAAAGGACATAAAAAAAAATAAATGGGACTACATGAAACTGAAAAGTTTGTGTACAGCAAAGGAAACCATCAACAAAATGGAAAGACAACCTACTGAATGTGAAAAAAATTTGCCAATGATACATTTGATAAGGGGTTGATATCCAAAATGTATAAAGAGCTCATACAACTCAACACCAAAAAAACAAACAATCTAATTAAAAAATGGGCTGTGGACCTGGATAGACATTTCTCCAAGAGAACATACACATGGCCAATAGACATATGAAAACACATTCAATATCACTAATCTTCAGAGAAATGCAAATTAAAACCACAATGAGATATCACCTCACTTCCTGTCAAAATGACTATCAGCAATAAATCAACAAAGAACAAGTGCTGGCAAGGATGTGGAGAAACGGGAACCCTCATGCACTGTTGGTGGGATTGCAGACTGGTGCAGCCACTATGGAAAACAGTTTGGAGTTTCCTCAAAAAATTAAAAATAGAACTACTTTATGACCCAACAATTCCATTCTGGTTATTTACCCAAAGAAATTCAAAACACTAATTTGAAAAGATACATGCACTCATATGTTCATTGTAGCACCGTTTACAATTGTCAAGATATGGAAGCAACCCAAGTGCACATCAATAGATAATTGGGGGCCAGCTGAGTGGCGCGATGGTTAAGAGCTGGCTTGGGATGCCAGAGGGCCCCGGTTCGGATCCCATATATGAGGGGCAGTGACACTGCCCTCTACAGCTGAGATGCTGAACAACAGCTCGACCTGGAGCTGGGCTGCCGTGAGTTGCCTGTGAGGGCATAGGCTGCAGCCCCTGCTGCAGTAGGCTGCTATGGGCTACCATGTGTAGCCAGCAGCCAGCGTGAGCGGCCAGCAGCCAGCGTGAGCGGCCAGCAGCCGCCATGAGCGGCCGTCCAGAAGCCAGCGGACTGATCTGCCTCACCCAGGAAGAGCGCAATGATGGTGCCAACTTGGACCAGGGAAGCAACATCCTCCACAACTAGACTGAAGAACAAAANAGTAGGCTGCTATGGGCTACCATGTGTAGCCAGCAGCCAGCGTGAGCGGCCAGCAGCCAGCGTGAGCGGCCAGCAGCCGCCATGAGCGGCCGTCCGGAAGCAACATCCTCCACAACTAGACTGAAGAACAAAAAACGACAGCAACTTGTCTGTTCCCCTTCCCCCAACTCCCCAGCACTGTTCTCATCCCCCCAACTCCCCAATTAAAAAAAAATAGATAATTGGATAAAGATGTGGTACATATACAATGGCATATTACTCACCCATAAAAAAAATGAAATCTTACCATTTGCAACACCATCAATGGACCTAGAGGGCACTATGCTAAGTGAAATAGGTCAGACTGAGAAAGACAAATACCATATGATCTTACTTACATGTGGAATCTAAAGAACACAGTGAAGGAACAAACAAAATAGAAACAGATGCATAGATACAGAGAACAAACTGATGGCTGCCAGATGGAAGGAGAGCTGGGAGCTGGGTGAAAGAAGTGAAGGGTTTAGACATACAAATTTGTATTAAGAGTTACAAAATAGTCACGGGGATGTAAAGTACAGCATAGAGGATATAGTCAATAATGTTGCAACAACTATGTTTAGTGCTAGGTAGGTACTAGACTAGTTAGGGAAATCAGTGCATAAAATACATAATGTCTAACTACTATGCTGTATGCCTGAAACTAATATAAAATAATATTTTGAAATATTATATTATTTAAAATAATATTGATATAATATAATATTTACATTATAAAATAATATAAACTAATATTCAGTCAACCGTAACTGAAAAAAATAATTAAAAAATAAAAAATGTTACAGAGAAAAAAAAGTAAATTTATGGAATCTACCATTAAATTTGTATCAATACCAAGGATGTGTTAATAATTATCCCTAGGTTGTGGACATGGATGGCTTTAATTTTTATTTTTTATGTTCATATTGGGAAAATGAAATTTTATGGTAAAAAAAGTAATTTCATTTGAAGATCTTATCTTCAATTCCAGCTCTGTTCTATTAACAGCAGCGGTCTTGACTTCAAATTGATATCTAGTACACAAGATACAACTGGTTTCACCTGGCACAGTTGAGTAAGTCTTAATGAAGAAGTGGGAAAAGGAAAACGCATAACAGGCAAAGCAAGGGCAAAAATAAATAAATAAATAAATAAATAAATAAATAAATAAATAAATAAATAAATAAATAAATAAGAAAGAGGTTTGGTAACTTCCAGGAAGAATATCTGATGTCTTGGTCATTTAACGCTCTAAGTTGCTTCTGTTCACAATAGAGAAGGCTCACTGCATGTGCATAAACAGGGATCAGAGAGCATATGAGCTCTAAGGTAGCTTCAGATTTTATACCTAGCTAGTCATGTAGCTCCCTCAAAGGTGAGCAACTAGCACTCGTTCTCTAGTGTACTTCCGTCCTATCAATACTTGCCCCTCGTTACTAAATAAACATCTGGACAGTGATGTTCAGGTGTCGCTTTGGATGCATAACCCTCAGATAGATTCTCATGCACCTTGGATCCAGTAAAGGTAAAAACACCTACCAATTACTTGAGTTAATGCTGCAAGGGGGCTTCAAACGCTCCTATGTCCCTGAAGCTACAGAAAAAGCCACAGAACCAACTTCTTGCCCTTTCCTTCTGATATGTCACTGAAGTCATTTGAAAAATCAAACATTACTCTTTCTCACACACTCCACGTTACATGCCTTCTAATATGTGATTAGATCCTGGAGCTAGTCTCAAGTGGCCAGGATATTTTCATGTTGCCCCCTCGCCCAGGAATACTTTTCCATTCTATCAGTAGCATGAACATCTGGCTAAAATCGGACTTCCTTTGTGACCCTCCTCACCAAACTGATCATTTCTTACTCCACAATCTTATAGTTTCCTGTTCATACTTTATATTAGAGGCTAATTCATATTCTCATACTAGTGTCATCATGCAACCTGACATATAAGCTCCACCAAATTTATCATATAAATAATGGAAGACAGCAGCAAAGATAATTCCACAAATGTAACCAACAATGTGCATACACAATAAATAGTGATGTCACAAGGATGTTGATTTTTTAATATTATTTCATACACATTTACATACAAATTTTTAAATGAAACTTCACTAACCATTGTCACCCCAATAAACTTTAATTTAAAAAAATACAAATTTTCTTATAGTCCTCTACCCTCTGTCCTAGGTAGGAGTTCTCACAAAGCAATCAGAGTGACTGTGAAAGACACATTAGCTTTCAAGGCTTCACGTTCACTTAAATTGAAGCACACAATAAAAACCATAAAATAAAACAAAAACACAATTGGCTTGTATTCTTAGGCTGTGGATTGACAGTCATTAGTTGGTCAATGTTTCTAGTTTGATAGCAGTGAGGATGGTAAGATTGGGTCCAGAGAGGATATGTATTTAGCTGAGGTCTGGAGAATCACTTAATGAAGCAGACAGTGGAGAAATCAGAAAGATTTCCTTGTTGGTGCTTGGTGTTTTGCCTTTGGCAAACATCCTAGTGGTAGTAATAGTGATGCCATGTCTCCAGAAGAAATTCATGATTATGGCTCACAGCCGTTTGTATTAGCATCTACAGATGATAGGTCCCTGCCTGCCAGTGCTTGTACACTCATGAGCACACTAGCAGCTGCGAGGAACCTACTATTTGTTACTTAGTGATACTGCCTCTGGCAGGGTAAGAAGCAAGTCTCTCAGGGGAAATTGCTGATGTTACTATTTTAATTTGCAAACCATATTTCTCTGGATGATGATGAGATTTCAAATAACCTAGACAAAACAGACCCTAATTTAACAAGCTAAAAAAAAAATACAAGCAAGAAAAGCAAACAAAAATATTTTTAGCCTTTCTCCCTAATTGTATAATTGAAATGTCACTTTTCTCAAAAGCATCTTGCAAGGGCAACAGCATAGATACAGGCACTGATTTAAAACACCATTTAACCTGAATCCCAATAGAATCCATTCTCATATTTAGCCTAATGCCACCCAGAACTGAAAGGTAAACAAAAAAGTGGATGATATTTAAGCATGATGAAGAAATATACATTTAAAGAATACTCCAATTGCAATATGTTCATATGAGAGGGCTCATTTATTGTGTCTACTGACTGGAAGATATAGAGTGTTGAAATATTTTATGTTTAGAATAATAAACACTTATGCATGAATTTTATATGTATATTATGTATTTGTATTTTATTCACAAATCACATATTCCACCAAAACCAATTAAACCACAATATGAAGTAGTCACATTTATGGGGATCAAAAAAACATATCAACAGACAAGTCCATCTGACTAAACTTTATATTAAATAATCTTTGAAATAATATAATTAGAAATGCACCTCACTCAAATAAGAAACAAAGCAGTAACATTAGTTTTAGAAACAAAGTGCTCCTCAATAAAAGCTGAGAGCTGCATATATTTAGCACAACACAACTGTAACTTTATTATTATAAATAAAAATAAACAAAAACACATGGAATTGAATCTCCAATTTTATTATTGAGAAGTCACTCCTTATCATTTATTTTCAATGGACTTCGGAGATAGATTCAGGGACAAAATAACTGCTCTGTGCTTACTTGGCATTTATCTATGATCGTCAAAAGGGCAAAGCAATTAGATACATCCCTTCCTCTATATTTATACCTTGACAACTGGTGGTGAAGTTTGAGAACCTGCTGTCCGTTCTGAAAATATGGATTTGACCAATTTTGTCTTCCTAAATTAGATTGTTTCTCTACTGAGAGGAAACATTTTCTACAGACACCTGTACAATATTTACATGAATTATCTTAATCAGAAATGCCCTTTCCAATATGGTTGTTTCTTCTTGGCTCTGTTCTGGGAAGAGACATTCCTCAGGTAGGAACTTCTGCCTTTTCCCAGATTCCTTTCTTAGCTCAGGCATATGTTCAGGTGAAAAGGACAATTGCTTTGCTTCTGTTAGTCTCCTTATAGTTATTCAGCTCTTCAAATGAGAAACTCTGCTGTCGTTTTCCCAGCCACTTATACCTATTAATCACTGCTTTCCATCGAGTGAGTTGGGGCTTCTTGGTAGGTTCCAAAGTTGTTCTTTATTTGATCAAATAACATGAATTTTCTCATTTTCCTTAGCTAGGTGATATCTATGGAAAGAGGAGGAAAAATGGCCGATGTATATGCACATGTACATGTATGATATGGGTGCATATGCAAATGACTCCACATAAAATTATGAATGCTGTCAATTCTGCTTTCCTGAAATTTCTTACCCCTTTCTGGCATTTTCTGGGAATTGAAGTCTTCATTCCCCTCGGCTTTTGAGTCTAATAGATGGTCCCTGTATCAGGGATTGCTCTGCTGGGATGACAGAACAGGAGACTTCATATGTTCCTCTGTATTTATTCATTGAGGAATTTTACTAACTGAAGTGGAGGAGTAGAGGGGAATATTCTTACTTGGCAATTTCATCCCTCAAATGTAAAAATCCATTTGTGTGTGGTTGACTTTGAATACGGATATGTTTTTCTAAGAACAAATATGTGGTCTAGGGTTTGAATAGAACATCCTTCCTATTTTCTCTTGTATCTCAACAAGTTCCACAGATTAAATTTAATCTAACTTAAACTTTTCCTGGGCCTATAATTCTGTCCCATGGAAGTCAGTGTCAAGGGACTGAAAAAAATCTAGGAAGCAATGGTACAAACTACCCAGTAGGCTTACAGACACCAGCCGTAAGTGCAGAGTAGGAAGAAACTCCAGGCCATTAACACATTAGGTATTCAGGAGACAAGGATGCTGAAGCTCCTCTTAACCTCTAAAGAGCTGTGAGCACATCAAGCACCCAGGCTAGACAGGAGCATTGAGCTGAAAATTGCTCCTCCTGACACCAAAGTTAATATAACAGAGGAAAGAGAGCACAGGAACGCATACCTCTCACCCAAGGAATTTGGAAACCCTTATGAAAGTTTCATGGAGCATGAGACTCTTGGGAATTTGTATGTAAAGTTTCAGAATTTAAATATTGCACATAGAGAAAAATGCAGTGTCAAAAATTGTCCTTCTGTATCAAAAGATTACTTCATAAGAAAAGACTGAGGTAAGTCAGAGAAAAGAATGGACAATTTTGAAGGGTAATCTCTATTCGTGAGATAATTTTGCAATGTAGAGGCATCTGAATAAAGCAGAAGTTGTGAGGGTGGAGGGTACAAACAAAACAACAGCAATAAACAAAATCAATTTACTAACATTCTGCTTTTTAAAAAGAGAGAAAAAAGATAAAGAATTCAACTCAATGAACACTGGAGTCAACTGAGAAATGCCAGTAGCAAAAGGAAGCTCCAAAGAATATCATGTGGTAGAAGTCGACTGATAGAAGTTCAGATGGGGCTGTCAGGGGAGGGAAAACTGAGCAGAATGTGTCGCCATGTTTCCTTCTCCCCCAGAGTTAACCTAATGTCTGGCTTCCCCTCTGTATCAGTCAGCGTCCAATCAAGAGACAGAACCACACGAGTTATTTTAATCAGGGTCAACTTCACAAGCAAGGGACCAATACTGTGTATCACTCATTGAAATTTTTGATAATTGTACCTCTGAATTTGTGTTTTGTAAGTTAAGTCCATTGGGACGAGAGCATGGTCCAAGGGCTTAGAGCCTCAGCTCACACGTAGTACATCCTCTACCTCCCCAGACTGGGTTCTCAGCCATCCACTCATCCTCACTCTGGGGAGCAAGACCCTACCCAGCCTCCCTCTTCTGTAGCCAATGACTTCTGCTTCTCTTCATCCTCAGTATGATCCTGGCCATGGCAGGAAGGTCAGGGTCGGGCGCATGTATCCCACAGACTCATGGAGCAGGGCATGGTAGCAGCTATACCCTCACTAGGCTGGCCAGCCCTGTCGGATGGAATGAAACTCTAACTCTTCCCCATCTAGATATCAAGTATGTTTCAGTACTGAGGTTTAAAGATCCTTGAGGGCCATCTATCTGCTGTGAGTTGGGTGGTAGGCTCATGAGAAAGAGTATCACCTGGCTTGATGTCCCCAGACTCCACATCTGGCCAGGATGTGCCACATCAGTTCAGCAGCCAGTGAGGGGGGATATCCAGTAGCCACCAGGCCTGGCCCTCTATATGGCAGGGCAGGTCCTGGGCTCCTGTGAGAGGCTGTGCTCACCCTGTGATTACCACCATGCCTGAAAGCCCTCCCTTAGTGGTTCTCTGCCTGGAGATATCCTCTCTTCCACTTTCTAGCCTTCCTATGTATCACATGCATTTGTCTCTTTTGGCCAGTGTGATGTACCTTCTGGGAATAAGCCAGAAAACACAGATTGTAAAATGTTGGAGAGTCTACATTTGAATACATGGTCTGATATTTATAGTTAAAACTTGCATTGTATACTATAAAGATGAATGGTAAAATTTGTACTAATGTTTTAAAATTTTAATTTTATTTTTCCATAGAATAACATTAAATAAAAAAAAACATAACAAATTGAGGGAGAGACCAATGAAGAAAGAAAAAAAATCTTACTATGTACCTTTAATGGCATTTTTATCCTGCTTTTTGAACAAGAAAATCTGTACTTTCTTTTTGTACCAGCCCTCAAATTATGTAGTTGGCCCTGTTTTTAATAGAGAATTTAATATAAAGAATTATTACCTAGGTTTTAAAGAATTGAAGAGGCAGAAAAGGAAACAAGGTATTATGGAGGCAACAACTATAGAAATAGCTACCGCCTTTAAGAAGGGAGGAACATAGGGAAGAGGCTGAGATGATCAAATTTGGAAGTTTGGAGAAATCCCACAGAATGAAAACTCTGACCTCTGAGAAGTTAGCACTGCTCAGCTGGTGTAGACATCACACTGTTCAGTGGACATTTCTGCAGTTGTGGAAATGGTTTATGCTTTCCACATGTGACTCTTGAACCCTTGAAATTTTCCTGAGAAACCAGAATTTTAAAATCCTGTTTAAATTTAATTACTTTTAATTTCCACATGTAGCTAGTGGCTACCATATTGGTTAACACAGTGCCAGAGCCTCAGAGTTCAGAGAAGGAATCCTGTAGCTCTGGGATACAGACCTCGAGGAAGATGCCCTGGCCAACTAGTGCTAGTGGCTCTGGGGGGTGGGGGGGTGATGAGGATGATTTGCAAATGTTGAGAAAACTGAACAGTGAGTCAACAACTGCTACCAGAGCAAACTGCCGCTGCTGGGTTGAAGCAGCGCTGCTATGGTGAGGCCACAAGAACAGAGAGTAACAAACCAAGAAGGTCCATCTCTTCCCGGGGTTTTCCAGTCTCCCTTTAGTGGCCCCTGCAGTGTCTGAGATGCAACCGCTGGGAAAGCAGAAATGAAGTTTGCAGAAACTAAGTGTCAAGAAGCAGCATAGAGAAGAGATTGGAAGGGTGGGGTGATGCTGACATGCCATCTCAGCATCTTCCTTGGATTGTGACTTCTGGAACTGTTTAGATAAAATGATATTACCTCTTCATGAACCCCTGTACCAGCCTCCTCCCCTACTTTGCACCCACTCTCAGACTGCACTTGTTTCCAATTGTGAATTCGTGAGTGGTTACTGACCATGTCAACTTCTAGATGTATCTCTGCTCAGTGTCCAGGATATGCCAAAGTCTGACAAATAAAGAAAACAAAATGGAAATAAAAACTTCTACAACATGAATGAAGGTCTCAGATGTGAAAGAGGAAAAGCAATGATGGTATGAGGGAGGTCAGCCTGCACTAGGCAAATTTACTTATCCACCTCTAACAGATTTTTCTGAATAACCCAACTGATTCCATACTTACAAAGACAGTTTCTTGTAATTTGTAATGTGATTGCAGCTTACAACTTGAATATGTTCATTGCTAAAAGCAAACCAGAGGCTCCTTGGAAAATCCTTAAGTAATTGAAAACCTAGCCCCAGAATTAGGCCCATATGGTCTTGATAAACTCTATTTTCTATATTTGTGAAACTTGTGATCTAGTAGGAAATTTAGAAACAAAAATATAAAGGGATTTTAATTAGTAGAGACTTGACCCTCTAAAAGAGACCACAACAGTATTTTAATCCGCCATCTCACAGATAAAAACTAGTCACTTGAAACAAAACAAAACAAAACAAAAAATGTGAGATGTTATTTCATATCTGAACTGAAGATATTCCTCAGTTCATCTCAATTTGTCCCTAAAGAACGTTTAACGTCAAGTTTCCTGCAGTTGGGATTTTAACTTCAAAAATGCACTTCAACAGTACCTCCTTATTAAAACTCCATGAGGTGATACTTAAGTTTATTCTAATTCATGGTGCCAGTTTTTCTCTGAAATATATATCACTTCCCATCTTCAGAAGTTGACTATGTGCACAGTCACATTACCTTCCTTCCCAAAATGTGTCATAGTGCATGCTGCATCTCAAATGGTTAAATTAAACTCTGTTTCCTGTGTCAGACAAGAGAAGATAAGACAGTGCTCACTGGGAAAAAAAAATTACCCTTCTGAACCACAATTGCAACCTCTATTGGTGTTTGTGGGGGCGGCCTAAACACAAAAGATGAATTGGAGCCATGCCATTTTATGAGAAATGAGCTTTATTCTAATATAGAAATTCTACTCAGGGTCAAATATAACAACTTTTCAGTGTATTTTTTCATGAAAGAATTTCTCCAAGATAATATTTTATTACACCTTATTTTTATTTCCAAAGATCTTATATAAATTAAAATCTAGGGTTATAAGTGAGATATCAATTAACATAAGAATCAATTTAATGGTAATTTAAATAGCTAACTGTTATAATTTTTGCATAATGAAGTGGCCTCTGGGCTTGAAGTCCTAATCATGTCTAAGTAATTTAAAGGATGTTACTTTTTATTATCAGTGAAATTTCTGACCGGTGATAAAACATTTAGGGTTGCCATCACAAACTTTTTACATCAGCTAGACTGTAAATTGACAAGCCATATATCATCTCTCTGAAAATGCCTATTTAGGGGAAAAAAAACAACTCAACTATATTTGTAAAGTTATAACATGGAACTACTATTTGATCCCTGAAAAGGAAAGCAATTCTATTCCCTAAAGTAACGAGTTGACATTTTATTTTCATGATCTCAATAGCTGTAATCAACCTTCATAGGGAATAATCAATTTCAATTTCAGAAAATAATCTTCATAACCTCTTGACTTTATATAGTACCTATGTTGACAGAAACACTAATACACTTTCCATTATCAATAAAAAAGAAAAGAAAAGAAAGAAAACCTTGATCTTTTGAGTCTCAGATAGCAAATACATCTAACTGCAAACAGATTAGGGAAAGGGCTTGTCATTTCCTTAAAATAGATCATTAAAATATCTACCATTAAAAGCATTCTCAGTAACATAACAAAACATGAAGAAAATTATTCTCGGAGACTGTAGATTCTGTGGTTATAGAAAAACCTAACCCACTGCATGAATAGATAAGCCTAAATAGATCAATCTAGAGCAGATACAGAGTAACATGCAATTCAAGCAATGATCGAAAGTGGAAGACTCCGGCCAGTGTGACCCCAAGATCTGGACTACAGGGCTGCTCTTTTAAAGAGAAAGAAAAAGAATTATTTTGGAAATCCCTGAGAGGGATTTTATGTAAGATAAGTACAGTCAGAACACAGAGCGAGTAGTAGTGGCTGTATTATGAAGGTCCGTCTGCTGGGCAGCATTTGTTCGGATGAGGGTCAAGGCCGAGGGAGGAAAGATGAAGGCAGCCATACAAGGAGGCAGCTTGGCAAAGTCATTAGGAACATGGACTTGGCCTCTGGCTGTGGGACTTTGAGCAGGTTATTCAACCTCTTTGTGTCTCAGCTTCCCTCTCTGTAAGGTGTGACTGATGATAGCACCCACTCAGGTAGTTGTTAAGGGAATTCAATGAGTTAATATGTGTTTTAGAACAGTTCCAGGTATACAATAAGCACTTTATACATGTTTACTATGATCCTATGTCTTAGGTTAATCCATTTAGTACAGTCCAAGAACTGGAGCTCTCAGTTTAAAGCCCACAGTAAAAATATGCTCTAAAACTATAAAGACAACAACCCTTTCTTAATCTGTTTAGATTCAGGCTAAGTCTACTCTGATACCCAGAAGATCGTAGAAGGACTGGAACTCACAAGGCCATGGGTCTGCCACTTCTAACTATTGTAAGCTGTAAGGGATTCTAAGGGGGAAAAAAAAAGAGCTTTGGAGTCAAATCAGTTTGAATGCCATTTTCACCAATTCTGTCTGTTTGACCTAGGACAAGGTAGTTCACTTTTCTGATGTTCAATTTCCTCACCCATAAACCAGGGGTGATAATAGCTAATTCATATAATTTTTGCAAATAAATAAAATAAATATATGAAATACTTAGAATGCCAGACCTACAAATTATGACATATTTTGTTTGTTTGTTTGTTTTTAGCTGAGCCTGTTGTCAGCTCAGCGGCAGCTCAGATCGGGCCGGGACACAAACCGCTGTTGCTCAGAGCTCACACTCTTGAGCGAGCTCCTGGCCAATTGAGCCACTGGTCCAGCCCCCAATTATGACATGTTAATTCCATTCCTTTTCTTTTTTCTGAGCCTCAATTTTATCATCTATAAAAATGAAAATGTTAATATCTAATGTAAGAAAATATGGGCACTGATGACTTTTCTAATTCCTCCCCTGTGTTTTTAAGACTTTTATTGCTACCCAAATTTTTCCTTAATTACTTCCATTTCTTTGTTCTATAGCTTTTGCAAGGAGGGCCATTTAACCAACAAAGTATGTTTGTACAGCACAAGCCAGCTGGTAAGCTTAAGTCATTCTGGGGGTAGAAAATTCCAGAAAGCCACTTAAAGGAAAAACAGTAGCAACCATAAAGGCAAATAGGAGGAAGAGTGTTTTAGGCCTCACTCAGGTGAGGAGACAGTATTTTCCTCCTTAAAAATGAAAAGGGTATTGGCTTAAGCATGAAGTCCCATATAACCTCTGCTATTACAACAGGATATATTCCCCAGGAAGAACACGCAAAGGAAGCGGTACAGAATGTTCCCACCTAAATTCCTACAAAGTGAGGGATTTGCAAAACAGCAAGTGAAAGAACAATTAAAAACAACAACGAAGAAACACTATCCCATACTAGACATCTATTGTATTTCTGAGCATTGTGGGGTGGATCAAGGTAGGGAGTTTCTTTTTCGCTTTTAGAATTGG
The DNA here is from genome assembly GCF_001890085.2 of Hipposideros armiger. Lineage (NCBI taxonomy): Eukaryota > Metazoa > Chordata > Mammalia > Chiroptera > Hipposideridae > Hipposideros > Hipposideros armiger. Next base: position 786,214 of record NW_017731762.1, on the reverse strand, counting down.
ACTTTGTACAATTGCATATAAATAAAATCTAGGTTGAGAACATTTTGTAATTAACAATGAGACAGCATACATCTGATCTGGGGACTCCTATAACTTCCTTAAGTTCCCCTGGCAGAAAGCTTTGAGGTCGTATTTCCTACTGACATCTGGTATTACCTCAAAATAATTCTCAACACAACATCCTACAACTCAAGTATATTTGTCAATCTAATCAATTCCCTTATAGGGCAGGTCCAGACCAGAGGGAACCAAAGTGGGAACTCAAAGTAGACAGTGGGGGTAAGACTGAAACCGCGTTGTACTTCTCCTCCTCCCTCGCTCAATCCACATCCCTGCGACCTCCCTAGCATCCCCGGGGTTGCTGGGTTGGTCAATGCACCATGTGGGTGCTCAGCAGAAGAGGAAAGTGGGTGCTAAAAGTAGGCCCAGCATCAGGCAGAAAGTTTCCAAGAGTTCTGTAGAGAAAGAGCTCCCTCTTTCTAATCTACCCAGAAATGCTGATGTACTAACAGTGGTATTGCCAACTCTGCATTAATTCAGGGTTGCAGGGTTCCCCAGATGGACTATTGCAACACTCTCCTAAACGGGTGCTTTTAAAAAGTTGCTGCATATAGAAGTTATCTTGGGAACTTTAAAAAATTCCAGTGCCCTAGACGGATGAACTCTGAATCCATGGGTAGGATCCCAGCATGAGTATTTTTTTAAGCTTTCCAGGTGACTCCTATACACAGACAAGTTTGAGAACCAGTGTTCTAAATATTTTCTTGCCTCTAATTTAGCATCCCTGTGGCCCATCCTCTTCACTATGCAAGAATAATGAAACTCACCTGCAAATAATTTTCCCCCCGCTCCTGATTGCCTACGCAGTGTTCTCCACGTGTGGACTGCAGACCAACAGCATGACTTACACTGATTATTAAAATACAGATTCCAGCCCCATTTCAGAGTGATGGAGGAGGATAATAATTTACATTGTTAATAGTCATACCAGATAATGTCTATGAATCTTAAATTTTAAAACCACTGGTAAAGGTCAAACCCTTTAGCATGGCAAAGTGATGGTCCTTGCCTAGCTTTCCAGATCCTGTTTTGCTGAATCTCCTCCACTTTGCTTTCTCCCAGACACCCCATGCTCCAAGAATTCCAAATTGACCTCTCAATGTGTTGCCTCCTCCAGCTAGAATTTTACCTCAGTGGGCATGTTTTCTCATCAGTAAAATGGGGATTATAATATGCATTAGTGGGATTGTTTGAAGATGAACTGAAAATAACATAGTATTTGGAAATGTCTAGCTCTGGGCCTGGTCCAAAGTAAACGATTAATACTCATTCATTCACTAATTCCAGAACTTGTCAATTCAAAATGTCTGGGCAGAGATGTACTTAAATAATGCTAAAAAAGTACTGACTGAAGCGTTATTGCCTGAACCTAGGAATGACAATCCTACTACACTAGAGTAAGCATATTTGCAATACGAAAAAAAAAAAAAAAGTTGGGGGGGAGAAATTGCCATACTCTTAGGATTTCACAGGCCACCCATCAAATGTACTAAAAAATAAAATAATCCCTCCAAAAAATGGAATGTCTGATCTCCTTAGCTCCAAGGCAGCTTATTCAAGAGTGAAGTTTTAAGAACTGAATAGATAAATGCCCATATTAAATACTAGGTTAAATTCAGGCCCTGGCCTAAAGGTCCTTGCAATCTAAAGGGAACAGCATGCAAGATGGACACGTGCACAAGGAGGAATTTATAAAGTTATTTCTTAAAGCTTTGTTATTTTTTTACTCTATCCAATATACTTGACTGATAAAAGGAAGGAGGAAAAAAGTGGCAAGAGGAAATTTGCTCCTGGTCCCTATGCATCCCAAATATTTAAGTAGTTTTTATTTGACCCTTATTAACACTGATTTGCAATTATGTCTATTGCTTTATATGCAACCTAATAAATCACCAAGTTTCTTATTCATAATAACAATGATGATAATAATGAGAACTGACAGTTTTTGAACATTTACTGGGTGGTAGGCATTTAGCAAATGCTTTAAAGATGCTATATAATCTATAGCACATCAGAGATAAATATTATTTACTATTTTCACCTTTCAGATGAGAAAAGGGAGACAAAAACAAGCTATATAATCATCCAAGTTTCTTCTGTTATCTCTGCAGATCAAAGATTTGACATAATGTCTCTTGAGCCCCAAGGCCCAAACTTTTAATTACAACAATATCTATGTCACCTCTAATAATAATTGTTTAATTATCTCCTTAACAGCAAAACTGGTTTAGGAATAGGCAGCTATTAATCAACATGAGATAGTCTCTTAACAAGTGATCACCCAACATAGATCAGCCCACTAGCATGGTTGAGTACAGTAACCAGCATACAATGGTTCTGGGTGGGAAGAATACTCACCCAAAGGCCTCCAGAGGCTCATCACACAGTCCGTTCAGAAGAAATGCCATTAGTACGCCTTTGGGTGTATTATTTTTTTGTTGTTTTAA
>NW_017731762.1:771664-776972 GCF_001890085.2 Hipposideros armiger | reverse complement strand
CTTCCATGAACACATTAAAATTACAACTAAATTATAGAAGAAACAACCTGGAGAACCATCTGAAGTCTAGCTTTATAACTAGGAATATAAGGAACAAGCCACGTGGAGGTTGTTAGAAGGGGGAGAGTTGCAAAGCAGGCTGACCCCAAACCTCCATGTGGCGGTTGAGAATCAGGAGAGATATCTCAGCCATGGAGGTTCTACTTCCCACCCCCCGAGGGGCGAGGGATCTCAGTGTCACAACAGGCTTTCCAGCCCTGAGTACTGGAGCACCCACAATATCTGGCTATGAAAACCAGTGGGGACTTGGACCCCACTGTGAGACGGAAGGCTGCAAGAAACCCAGACATCTTCTTAAAGGGCTGGCACCCAGATTCACTCACTTGCAGACACTCACCCTGGGCTCCAGCGGAGGGATAGTGACTAAGTGGGTGTCAGAAGCATATGGCAGGAAGACTGAGGTGAGTGGCTTCAAAGCAAGGGCTGGAGGACAGTCGCCATTTTCCCTGTGTGGGAAAATGCAGCCAGTAGGCAGGAGCCATCTTTCCTGTATTGAGCCCTCCCCCAACAGCCAAATCTGAATCTGGATTGGCCTGCTGCACTCTGCTGCTTCACTGCTCCACACTGCGGAATCACTGGGACCCTGCCCTACCCAATTTCTCCAATTCCAGAGGTGCTTCCTCAGCAAGCAGGTAGCCCCCACTGCATTGCACTCTTTCTTGGCAAGTTATCACAGTTTGTCAGCCCCAGGCAGGCAGTCACTGGCATCAGTGTGCTCTGAGACTTTTGCTGAGTAGCCCCAGGCTCAGTACTGACACCAAACCAGAATTTACACCAACCTAGTGAACACCACTCTTCCCACTCAGTAACTCCCTGAGACTTGCCTAACCCAACTTGCATACCACATTATGCTTTATCAGTGGCTAAATTTTAAGGGAGCTGGCAGGTAGCAACAGACCTTGGGGTGTCCTGGGTTTTTGAGGACCTACCCCAGGCCCAGTACTGGTGGCAGCCATTCTCAGTTTGCAGTGTGAGCTCTCCCATGTGCATCCAGGTTTAGCACAGGCAGTGAAAAAATGTGGATCACTTTGTAGCTCATACCAGGTAGCCCCTGGCCAGTCACAGGCAAGTAGTAACCTGGGCCTGCACTAAAGTCCTTGCCAAGAGGCCCCAAAACCAACATACTTGGAAGCTGGCTTCTGACCACAGCAGAGCACCACCCAATTAGCCTCACAAGTGGCGCACACAAAAAGCAGTCTCAACAAGCACCAGAGCTCACTGGAGCAAATCCCACTCAATGAGGTAACCCCCTGGAAAGCAGCCTATAAGCTGTGGATGTGGCCAAACCCCACCCATTGACATGCCAATAGCAATCAAGGCTCAGCTATAACAGGAGGGCACACACAACCCACACAAGGGGCACTCCTGGAGCAACTGGAGCAGGTGATGAGGGAGATTTTGCCAGGGACCAACATAAACTACATAAAGTCACCTGGCCAGGACTCAGAGGCATACCAAATCTACCTAATATAGAGAAACAAACAGAGAGGCAGACAAAATGAGGAAACAAAGCAATGCACCCCAAATGAAAGAACAGCAGAAAACTCCAGAAAAAGAACATANGCCATTAGTACGCCTTTGGGTGTATTATTTTTTTGTTGTTTTAAAGATTTTATTGGGGAATTGGGGGAGCAAAAAACGTTGGGGAATTGGGGAAGGGGAACAGACAAGTTGCCGAGCTGTTGTTCAGCATCTTAGCTGTAGAAGGCACAGCATCACTGGCCCTCATGTGGGATCCCAACCGGGGCCCTGATGCTCAGAGCTGGCGTCCTAAGCCAACTCCTAACCAACATGCCACTCGGCCGGCCCCTCTTTTTTCTTTCTTTTTAAAATTGGTTTCAGGTGTATTCTTAAAATGGATTGAAATGTTGGTTTGGAGCTGCTCAAGAACAACAGTTCATTGCTGCTGGTGGCTACTTGGTTTTTCACCTTAAGAGCTGATGAATAAAATTTAAAAATTCTGCAGGCCCCTTTATTGCAAGAATATGGAATTTTACTTGTTTTGTCTGGTGTTTTATACTACTTTTATCTGAGAAGCCCATCACCATAAAAATGGTCACAGAACTGGGAATTTTTTCCAATAAATTAATTTCAAAATACAGTAAAACCTTGGATTGCGAGTAACTTGGTTTGAGTGATCCACAACACAAGCAAACATTTCTAATACATTTTAACTTGGTAAATGAGCAATGTCTTGCAATATGAATAGTTTGTTTCTGGAACAAATTATGCTTGCAAACCAGGGTATTACTGTATTTTGTTTACACTTACTGTTTCTTCAAGATACTGTGCTGGCGAGTACAAAGTGCCTATGATTTGGCCTCTTTAGTAACTTAAAATTTCAGTTAATGACAGAGAAATAAATGTTTATGCAACTAACAATGCCCCACTTTTATACTGATGCTTAAGACATTTCCCTGTATTACAAAAAAAAAAAAGGAGAAATTACTTTTCCCAGAGAAGGAATTTCTAAAATTATTTATAATAACAAAGGAACACTTGTAGAACACCCATAGGAGAGAAAATTTTTTATTTTATTTTGTAAATATAGGTATGATTGTGTCTTGTAAATTTGGGAAAAAAGCATTCTAGGCAGGGAGAACAGAACACATTAGGTTTGTTTTGACGATTCAAGGAACAAAGCTAGAAACAATGGGTAGATGCTATCAGGGAACAGGAAGTCAAAGAGAATTGGTAATATCATCACTAGCATTCAGATCTTGATGATTTTCTACTAGGTAGGAAGGTTGCAGGGAAAACTCAAACATTAAATGCATACTTGGACCAGATAAATTCCTGATATTTGTAAACTTGCATTTACTGGCTGTTACATAGTCAAAGGAACACTCAAAATTCCAAACTTCAAGGGAACACCCAATTTTATGACTCTTAGACTCATAACATAACATAGTAAACTGAACCTCCAGCTTTCCCAAATTATCAGGCTACAAAATAACACATCAATTGTACCCTCAGGGGCATGGCTTCCCTGGTTTCCTTATCATTTATTTCCTTCAGCAAGAAAACGGAAATACAAGCAACAGAAAAATTGAGAATTTCTCAATTAAGACTAGCTTATATCAAATAAAAAATGAAGCATAAAAACAAAAAGGAAAAGGATGATATAATTGCATACTCAGATCTTTCTGATTCTTTTCATTTTCTACCTGATTACTTCAAAGTTTACTTTATATAAATTAAGTCTTTGCTTTCTTTTTTTGTTAGGCTACTTAGTAAAATGCCCACCTTCTCTTATCATTTGGGAGCTTATAGTTATTAAAGAATCTAAATACTTGATTTATTATAAGGTTAATTACTGAGCATTGTAAGTTTTACATCATTGCAAGTAAGGATCCTTAATCAATGAGCTTCTAACCTGGACTGATGCTAGAGGAGCAAAAAGGAAAGATACTGATCAAGATGCCACTACCCCCAATTTCTATCAGAATATCAACCTCTGTGTACAGTTTTCACTCTGGTTTATAATCTGAATTCTATATTTTTTGTGGAAGCCATTTTATACTACACATTTAGAGTCCATCATTTTTACTCACTTTTTTTCCCACTTATTCCAGAACCACTTGGCTTACTCAAAGTCCCATGTGTTTATGTTTTATTTTTTGCTAATCCAAATATGAACAATTGTATTTTCATACTTCATAGACAATCTATCCACATATAAACCTATTTAATTATTAAAATCAATAAAAATAAAACAAAACCTATTATATTGATCCCTATTTGAATTACATTTAATTTTTCATACTTGATATTTTCTCTTGTGTGAGTACCATTAAGAATCCATGAGATTTCACAGGCTCAACTTGTTCCAATTAACCATAATACAATTATTAATAATTACATTTAATATTAATTTACATTCAAATTTTTCACATTTTGACTGGTAAGAATCCACGTAGTTAGCAACTTTGTCCTTTGAGTACCGCTTTTACATTTAAAAACTATCTTTACTTTCATGCACTGAGCTCCTTTGTGAAACACCTTTAATCATAAAGGTATCCAAAGGGCAAAGTCCACAGAGAAAAGAATGGGAGAAGTGATGAAAGATGATAACAAAGTGTTTGAAGCTGGGAAGCAGATAGACTCAATATCTCTTAGAAACGAAGTCTGCATTTGTGAAAGGATAGACTGGTGGAGAGCAAACATATAAGCCAATTCATGCTTCAGAACCTGAAAAACACAGGCCTTAGAGGCACACTATGTTTCAAGAATACGTCGGTGGGACTAACAGGCAGATTGGTTGAAATGTTGCATTTGAAGTGAGTTCCAGATACCCTCATCACTGCCCAAAGTGTCCCTATCCACCCAATCTCAGGCAGATGGCTGAAGATTTACTTTCTTAAACAAGAGGGAGCTTGGGCACAAGAATTGAAGCGGAGGAGCCGTTATGAAAACACAGGGCTAAGTGGATGCTATATCCTGATATGTAGAACACTCACCTCTTCTCGCTTTGGACGTAGCCCAGCAGCCATGCTCATACTCTTCAGGCAAAGTGTTATGTGATTCCTGTCTCAGTAACTTAATTTGCCTAAGTGAAAAGACATATAATAGCTGCCCCATAACTTTATAATGAATTCACTAACCAGCATCCTCATATCTGTTTGCTTCTTTCTACTTCACAATTTAACATGAACAGACATTGATAAGTCAGCAGATATTTGAGAAAGATAAACATATAAGAAAAAAAAAGGAAAAGTGGAGGAAACAGAGGCAAAAAAAAAAAGCAGAAGGAAATTTTGGAAGAAATAATTTAATTGACTCAAAAGGGAAGATATTGCATTTCTGAAACAAGAATAGGGCGTCTTGAAAAGAAAACACTCAGAAATTCTGAAAGAGGTCTTTGAAATGTAAGAAAAAAGTTCTATCAGTAATTAAAAGGTTAATAAAAGAGTTGGGAGGTAAAGTTGGAAAAATCTTCTAGAAAGTAAAACAAAAATCCAAAAAGGTAAAATAAAAGATTTTTAGAAGCTTATCTGATAACGAGAGCTCAGAAATAGAAGAACAAAAAGAGGGATAAAATTACCAAATAGATAAAAAGGTTCCCAGAATTAAAGACTTTCAGACATATTATCATGAAATTTCAAGTTACTAAGGGTAGAGAACATATAAGTCTCTAGACAGAAAAGGGAGAGGAGGAGGAGGAGAGGAGGAGAAAGAGGAGAAGCAGAAGGAGAGAAAGAAAGAAAGAAAGAAAGAAAGAAAGAAAGAAAGAAAGAAAGAAAGAAAG
>NW_017731762.1:768883-771294 GCF_001890085.2 Hipposideros armiger | reverse complement strand
TTTTTTTAATAGATGATAAAGATTTAAAATATGTACTAAGTCTTCCAGGCTTTCTTTTTTGGTAAATTACTGGAGGATGTATCCCACAAAAACCAGGGGGGAAAGAAACAAAGTTATTTAAGAAAAGAAATGTGAACATTTCTTTCATGTATACTACATGATTTTGTTGTGAGATATATATGTGCATGTGTACATATACATTTATATAAAATAATACTGAATATTGTATTAATGAAAATTTTGATATAAATATTATAAAAATAAAGGAGTATGGAAAGTGTAAGTGGAGTAGTGAAAAGAGAATTAAATCCTAAACTCCCCTAGCAGAAAGTCTAAAATAATGTCAAACTAAAAAAAAAACACAAAAAAATTTCAAGAAATAGTCATGTTAGCACATTCAGAAATATAGAGGAAATTCTAAAAGGAAAAGTGAATAAAGTAAAAATTTATGACACCTTGGGATAGGAATCAGAGTTGAGAGGAGTGGTACAAATTCTTGCTGTTTTTCATGAAAAGTTCTGCACAAAAATATACTTCTTATTACCAATTAAATAAAACTATTTTAACTGTGAAGTGATAAAATAAAAAACATCCTTAATCTTATGAAGGGTTTTTACTGAAGGTATTTTAAATACTTAGCTATAGTCTCATTAAATTTAAAGAAACTACGTGTACTCTCTTTCCTTACCATTGTACTGGAGTTACTATTCAATCCATAAATAAGAAAAAAAATAATGACATAGAGAGTAATAAGGAAGTGATAATCTTTCCTCATTTATAGATGGCGTAATTACCTGTGTAAGAATTCATTAAAAACTCTAGGTAAGTAATTGAAATAAATAATAGAGTTCATCACGATTTCTGGATAAAATATCAGTACACTGAGTATTTTTCTGCCTCAGGGCCTTCATATTTGCTCTTCTCTCTTCCCAGAAGAGTCTCCCTCCAAGATATTCGGACAACTTCCTTTCTTACCACATTCATGTGCTTTCCCCTTATCACCATTATTTTCATTCATAGCATTTATGAACACCCACTAATGCAAAGCATTTTTCCTCACTGGACTGTAAGCTCATCTATATGAGAAACACTCTAATATTTGTATAAAAGTTATAAGGGTATCGTGGCATTGTTTTAAATAGTGAAAACCTGGAAACAGCTTAGTTGTACATTCATGGGTTAACTAATAACTAAATCGTAAAATACTCATGTGTTAGAATATTAGTCAATGACAAGATAACTGACGTTAATCAATAGAGATCTCAAACCCATAATATTGGGTCAAAAAAACAAAAAAGCTAACAGCACAGCATTATGCATGGTATAATACATAATAGTTATGTAAATTTAAATATACACACAATCAGCTCAATAAAACATATTTGTGGTTAAAGGGAACATCATGGACTGTATATACAGTCCTCTGGTGAGAGGAAGGGAAGAGAGCCTTAAGAGGGGAGTGTGAAGGACTTCAAAGTTATCTCTAATGTTTTCATTCTTAAAAATGTCTGCATTAAACAGGATTCAGTGTCAAAGCTTATTCATTTGGGGTGGCAGGTACATGGGTGTTATACAGTATCCTTTGTACCTGTTTGTTTGGCATGGGTTTGGTTTAGTATGAAGGGAGTTTTGTTATTTTATTTTCATTTGTTTGCCATCAAAATGTAAAGCAAAGGAAAAAGCAGGATAACAACGAGAGTCCTAGACTCAGGAACAAGAGTAGAAAAAGCATACACAAGGTGAAGAAGGCGGATATTAGAAAAGAAAACTGGTTTGGTAGATAAAAGCCTGGACTAAGATACAAATGTCCAAGAACCATTTTGAGATACTTTCTACTACAATTACAACTCCCTTGTAATTAAAGGAATCTTATTATCTCCCATTTTGTCTCAATTTATCAAAACATGGCAGAATGGAATGCTCTGGACCCTTAATTTTTAGGAATTGCCTTTGAGATCCTGAATAGAGGGCACACTATAAAAATCAAATGCAATTATAAGCTGATTTATGGTTAAAAGTATGGGCTTTAAAACCCCAGAGCCCACAGAATGAATCCAAGCTCTGTCACTTCATGGCTGAGCAATTTGAGATAGCTTTCCCCCCTCTAAACCTCTGTTTCATCATGTAATAATAACATTAGTATTGGAGTTCATCATCATAGTATTATTATATTGGGATAATAATATTTTTCACTTTACAGTATTGTAGTGAAAATTAAATTTGATTATGCTTTTAAAGCTTCTAGCACAGTGCCTTGCTCAATAACAGCAGCTACTGTTACTGTTTCACTACATTTAGTGAAACCATTGGCCTTCCTTCTTTTGCTATAGCATGTTTGATTTTCCTGTAATCTGAGAATATGGCCAAGAGATGTTATTGGAAATAGTTTTTGGTCATTTAAATAGGCCATT
>NW_017731762.1:758312-763824 GCF_001890085.2 Hipposideros armiger | reverse complement strand
GATATTGTTACAAATACTAGGAATTTATTCAAATAGTCATGTCTCTAAAACCACTTGAGTACCCAAAAAAAGAACTGCACCACTGCTGGGAATACTTCCTGAAAGAAAGTGAAGAGTCAAGGACAGAAATAGCAGTCTTTTGTAGTACTCCCCTCCCCCCAAAAAGAAACACTCATCTCATTCTAATGGAGGAGAAAATATCTAATGTTTTACCAACTCAGTGTGAGTCATGGAAATAGCTAATAGCAGTCAATACTCCTGCAATGTATCAAAATGCAAAAAAAAAAAAAGAGAGAGAAAAGAACTTAAATACATCAATTTTAATGGAGAAGCCAAATCGAGTAAAAGGCAGTATTGTCCCTCATGATCGGCACACGATATATCTCAAAGTAACTTTCAGGTATCTCTTCCTTCTGCTCTCAAAGCCATTATTAGGGCCAAACAGCATGCATGGAGTAAAACTGCAAAGAGGCTGTTTGGAATTAACAGCAGCATTTATGGAAAGCCTGACATTGCCTGTTTATTGTCTAAAGAAGAAAATTTATTTTTCAGAAATGAAATACAGATATTTAAAAACCAATCAGATAAAAAGTCCCTAGCTATTTCTCAAAATGAGAACTCCACCACCCCAGCTTAGCTCTACCTTCAGAATTCAATTTAGGTCCACACACACCAACAGCACCCTCTACTGTCTAGCAACAACACTGTGAAAATAGCCTAGGTCACATTTCCGGAAGCCATAAATCATTTACATTTTTCAAATGAAAACATTTTGTTAAGCAACAAAATTTGACTATCTATCTACCTATCTATCTATCTATCTATCATCTATCTATCATCTATCTATCTACCTATGTATCTACCTATCTCTGTATCTATATCTATATATCTATATCTATATCATCTATATCTATCTCTATCTCTATCTATACCTATACCTATATCTATACCTATATCTATATCTATATCTATATCTATCATCTATCTATATCTGTAGAGAGTGAGACAGAGAGAAATAGCAATAAAGCAAAATTGCTACCAGTTGGCAACTAACAATCCATTTCCAAGAGAGAGGTTTCAAAACAAGGAGGAGGAAAGTTAAGGGGGAAGGGAGATGTGGTAGCCAACATCTGAGATGACCCCTGCCTCCTGGTATTCACATCCTGTGTAGTCTCTTCCCCCATTGTGCCCAGGGTTGGTCTGAGTGATCAATAAAACACAGAAGTGATGGTTTGTCATTTCCAATATTGAAATATTAATGATAACGTGGCTTCCATCTTCTTTGTGATCTCTCCCCGCACCATCTCTCTCTCCCCTCCTCCCCCCACTTGTTCTGAGGAAAGCCATGCTGTGAGCAGCCCTGGGGAGGTACCTAGTGGTGAAGAGCTGAAGCCTCGTACTGATAGCCACATGAGTGAGCTTAGAAGGGGGTCCTCCCAGCCCAGTCAAGCCTTCAGATAACTGCAGCCCCCACTGATCACTGAACTGCAGCCTGAGACACCCTGAGCCAGAACTACAGAGATCAAGACTCGGATTTCTGTCCTCTGACACTGTGTGTGATAATAAACATGTGTCATTTTTAAGCTGTTAAGATCAGGGATAATTTGTTACGTAACAACAGATAACTAATACAAAACCGGAAAAGTAGAGGAACAAGATGATGAGGAGATGACATTGGGATAATCAAGTTAAGACTACAGAGTGTGAGAATTATTTGCTTAAGTTTCCACTTTCGTTTTATATATTTTTTATTCTGGGTTGTGCCAAGCTCCCTCCCTTTTTACATTGTATATTCTGATCTAAATGACAGTATTTGTACTGATTGCTTTCTGACACAGCCCTTCGTTACCCTGGGACAAACAACTGTAAAAAATAATGGTGAGTGTTATTTATCAGAGAGGAGAAGAGATTTGAGAAGTGTGTGTGCATGTTTGTATATATGTATATATATATATATATATATACACATTTATACTCGGACATATATGTATATGCATTTACATATGTGTGTGGCCTCAAATTTAGGAAGGTAAAATAAAATCAGTTTCACAAACACAAAGCCTTACTGGAAATTCCTCCATTGAGCACTAGCCAACTTTAATTGAGCCCAATTGTAAAGAAATCTCTGTTTAAACATACATTCCCTTTCTGAAAAATGCAAAATTCTTGAATGATTAGTAAGGACGAAAATAAGAGAAGACAGCAAGGCACAGTGTATGTTGTAGATGGTAAACTGGAAGGTCATCTTTGATTGAGGATGAAGAGCCGTGACAACCCCAGGCTAGAAGTCCTGAAACCTGGGCACCAAACCTCACTTGATTATTATCACTCCAGTCTTTGAGCTAGCGGTGTCCGCAAGGCTCAAACGGGAATGTTAAATAAAATCATCTTAAAGAGTCCATCTAAGTCAAGGGTCTATGAATTTTTATGAATGGAGAGGAAAGTGAGGCGACAATGTGGAAAGTTAACAAGGAAAATGTAGATCTCCCGTCTAGCTCTGAGAAAATTTACTATCTATTGAGGAAAGGAATGCCCTCCTTTAATGGGTTTTTCGTAGTATAAGAAACTTAAGGCTACTTATGACTCTTTTCATCTCCTCATTACAGTATTTGGTTGAAGGCTTCTCTGTGTGCTCAGCTGCACAAGGTCCTATGGTGGATACACAGCAGTATAAGGCAAGTTGCCTTCACTTAAGGAAACCTCCATCTCATTTGGAAGTCACACCTCCAGGATTCAATCGGAGAACATGCCAGGTGCTGTGTAATGTATTGCCTTGATTCACTAGAAAAGGAGGTCATTGTTAGAAGAGATTACTGGTGACAGCATTCTAGAAAAGGGTAACTCAGGGAGTCTCTGAGTTCAACATGGAGGGGAAGAGGGGAGAGAGGATATTTCAGGTTAACACAACTTCACTCTATCTTGCATTCCTGCTTATAACAGGCAAAGTCCCTGTGGAATCAAGATGGTCAAGTTCTTCCATCACTTTATTGAGAAATATTAGAGCATCTACTGAATTGTCAGGCATTGCAGCTGACAGCACTTCACTCTGTGGCTCCCATCATTCCTGCTTCGTCTTTGTTTCTATTCTACTCTTGTATTGTTACAAATAATGTATTACTAATAATAGCACCAATTCCCACGGATTAATCACCTATAATGTGCTCTGTGTGTTTCACTTAATTCCCCAAATATCCTATGTTGTTTTATTATCCTCATTTACAGATGACAAAACCGAGATCCAAAAGCATTAAATAACTTGCCCCAAGTTACACAATCAGTAACCTCACATTCCTGACTTGATTCCATAACTCACTCCCTGTCCACTATATTAAATGCCTCCCGGTCTTAAGGCTAGTTTAACTACGTTCATTCTCTGTCTTCCCATCTTCTGGTCCATCACCAGTCCTGCACAACACAACAAGCAAAATCACAGACAAGGTAGTGGGGAAGGTTTGAGCAGGGAGAAACTCTTGCTCAAAACTGTCACNTAAGAATCAAGGTACAACCAGCCTAGGAACCATCACTGGGTTATCTCAGCATGAGAACACAGAGAAAAGGAAAACCATCAAGAAAGGTAGATGATTTTTCAACTAATCCAAGCAGAGCATATTATTATTTTTTTGACAGAGATGAATATTAGCAAAGGAATATTTGGGGAGCCTGAAAAACTTCATTTTCTTTGGTGGGCACATTTACACATCTTAATGCAAAAAGCACAGAAATCCCTATCTCCCAGCTCTACATTTCCGAACACGCTCAACAAAGGGTGCACTCAGATGAAACATCAGTTAGCTTCTTCTTTCACTGGGAATGTACTTATTAACTGTTGTTCAAATACTTTGTAGACATAACAGCCCCGGGAGTGAATGTGGCTTTGTATTTACAAGGTAGTCATTTGTTGTTATTTATAGTTCTTTTAATTTTCACCTTTTTGCATTTAAATTTTCTTCCAAAGGTTATGATTAAAATAGCATCACTTAAGAGAGGAAAAACTCTCTTTAATGTGCACGTTTTTCATACAGATTTTCAAGCTTCAGAAAGAATCCAGGAATGCCCATTTTGTTCCTTTGTCAACTTTATGGACATTTATAATTTGTTTCTTAAGAAAAACAATCATGGTATCATCATGTAAAACTAAGAAAGAGCCTCTTTTAGCAGAGGTCATCATTCTACACAGATGTTTCTGCTTTCATCTGTAAACAAAATTGCTCCAAATAAGAGAAGTAAAGGGAACAAACATTTATTTAAAATGTTAACAGTATAAAACTCTCTGCTGGTTAAAAGATGTTCATTTTCATCTGTAAATCTTAAACTAGTAATGTGGATAGTATTATGGGTGGCTGCATAGCAAAGTGGTTAAGGGCATGGCATTAGTGTTGCACACATTTGGGTTTGAGTCCGAACTCTGCCACTTAGTATCAGTTGTCTAACCTTGAACAAGTTACCATATTTTGCCATGTATAATGCGCACTTTTTTGCCCAAATCTGTGAGAGGGAAAATAAGGATGNTTAGATAGGTTTTGAGTCCCTGGCCTCAATTCATTCTTTAGGTTCAATTGCATTCTATGTTTGACTTCTATGTGAAACCTCAAACTCCCTATATTAATTCATGTTTTTGCTCATATTTCTTGTGTTGAGGTTCTGTTACTTATCACCCCAAAAGTTCTGATTAATATAATGTGAATGCAACCCAAACAACTATAGTTACTTTTCTACTTGCCTATGGCTGGTATGCAATAAAGGGATTTGACTTACAACTCAAGAAAAGTGATTGATGAAACTACAAGTTTTTCCAAAGCTATATTATGCACACATCTCATTGGTTTAAAATAGTTGCCACAAATCTGAGAATTTGGGACTTTAGAAGATTCAGAAAATAAGTAACTGAGTTATTGAGGTATATGTCAGCAGATGATCACCTCACCCAATTCTGTTTATTTAGACATCATAAAACAATTTATAAAATAAGACAGAGTTCTTCTAGATTGAAAAAAGGTAACAGAGAAATGACATGACTTGGCCTAAATACAGTTAAATAATACAAGGAGACAGAATGCAAATGAATATATTTTGTGTGTGGAATAGATATGCTGCTAATTGCGTTCACTTATTATCATAGAAATGACATGTTTTCAGCTTTAGTTATATGCCGCCACAGTTAATAATTGAAACACAAACACATGAAACAGTAATTTAGTGGCAGACTTTGTAATTACAAAAGTATAGTAAGGGTTTGTTTTGTAAACATATGTGAAACTCCTTTGTACATGGTGTAATTAACATGAACATAAAAATATAAGAAAAGCTTAAAGAAGAAATTCAGCCATATTCTTATAAAGCAATGGTCAAAATAAAGACATGTATGGTTCCATAGACCCAAAGGATTTCAAAAGGTCTTGCTTGGGACATATAAACTGGTTAAAGGTTTTAAAAACAGTATGTGTTATTTTAAATATTCACTTAATATTTATTTTGGAAATAAAAGCTACATTTCTGTATTTTGAGCTATTCT
>NW_017731762.1:688474-750723 GCF_001890085.2 Hipposideros armiger | reverse complement strand
AACCCATCACAGTTGCTGGCATTAAAATGGCAGCCTGAAGAGAAGCTGGTTAGAATGGAATAAAGGAGGATGCCTATTTCCAAGTTTTAAGGTGGAGTTAGAAACAGGCCTCAACCTCAGATTGCCTTAAAAAGAATAACTGCAAGAGTGGAAATACTGGTGGAGCTGCCAGGGCCCAGAAGACCTTAGTCTTCACCCATGGGGTCATGGCTCGTCAAAGGAGTGAAGCTCTTGCCAAGACATTCTGTGTCAGACACCCTGCATCACCAGGGATGTGAACGGGGCAGCCTTCCATAATTGGGATTTCCTTAAAAATATTGAACATTTTTCACTATTAAACACTATCTTCAAAATCCTAGGGCAATGTTCCAAGAGCTTTGATTTACCCTGAAATGATTTGGTTCTCAGAATGTTTCAATTTCTGGATTTAGCAACTCTGAGCTGTGGTGCAGAAAAATATATTTTGAAAAATCGTTGAAGCTAAGGGCTCAGAAGAACCAAGTAGCCAGCTAGAAATTGCAGAATATTTTATTTCACTTTCTGTTTCAGCATAAGGATTTCTGTATGATGGGTAGCCAAACAAATACAGGACAAAAAAACATTACACCAATTAGATATCAGGATTCAACCTTTTTCCTATTTATAATTTCTACAGAAAATGAAGCTGCTGTTGATGCTTGCTAATTACCAATTCCTGTGTGATCTATACGATCGGCATTCTCACTATACATATATAAGCTCATCTAGAGCAGTCTCTGGCATGTACCAAGTGCTTAGTAACTGTTAATTGTCATTTTTCTTAAAATAAGAAATACTTTTATACTCTTTTATTTCATCAGAGAAACATCCACTGGGCCCTGACTAAGCAATGAAGAGAAATCTGTTTCTAAAAGACATCTAATTTGAGGGGAGGGGTGTCAATTTTTTAGTTCTATAATTAACAAATTGAGTTGACATTACTCACTGATTCAAATTTCTGTTTTTTACGTTGTCACCAATTTATTACAAGTGTGGTGTTGTCTTTATCACTTACTATAATAACTCTCTCAAAAGGCATCAAGAACTTATTACCTACACAATCTAATCTGTGACTCAGTCATAGAATACAGGTATTAGAAAATGCCCCTTTGAGCTTGCCTGTCATTTCACTCACAGATAATAATGAGCCACCACTACCAACTAATTGGTCAGAAAACTCTCTTGGTTTTGCCTCAATTCACCTTCTCCAATCTACCCCCTCCTTTCGGTTATCACTTCCTCTGCCCCAGTTGGAATCCTCATTATCTCTCACCCAAACAATTGCAGTTCTTGCCTAACTGATACCCAGGCTCTTTCCCTTCCAATACATCTTAAGTGTTGCCACCCACATGATTTTGTGAAACTGATCAAACCAGTGTCACTCCCCTGCCACACAGCTTTCAGTGGGTCTCTTTCACATGCTCTACAACGTCCCAGCTGCTCAACTTGTTACTTAAATTCCTTAATAACACAGCCTTTACTTACCCTTCTAGCTTGAACTCACTATCTACAGCAATTTTTCTTACTGTTCTTAGAAAATGGCTTTACTTACTTACCTTAACATCTAGGTGGTTTATTTGTTTTAATCTGTCAGGAAGGGTTTGCCATTTTCTCTCCCCAGTCCCTTCTACCTTTTTTTTTTTCTCAATTTGCATTATTTTAGTTTCAACTCTAACCCTTCCTCTTTCAAGAAACCTTCCCAAATTAATTCCCCCCCCCTCTCTTCCCCCAACTCCTATAGCACTTCACTTATCACTACAGTGCCGACCTAGTTTTAAAAATAATTTTAAATGTGCCTGAATCTGAGACCACATTACGATCACCTGGAAGGGAAGAACCATAGTGCATCCCCTTCACAGCACTCAATTTCTCTCTGGCACTGTCTATGATTTCATAGAGTAGCTACCTCATAAATGCTTAATGAATCGAAATAACCTTATACTATTGTAATTGAAAGCTAAAAATTACTGTGTAATGTAGATACCCCGTGCCATGCTTAAGTTTCATTGCATCAGATAACCTGCTTGTCGGCTTCATTGCTTGTATTCCTAGCAATTAGCACAAAACTTGACAAATAATAGACATTCAAATATTTGTTGAATAAATGACTGATAGAATGAATAAACAAATGAATAACTAAAGCGAGAAACTAAGATTAATCATGGAATAATTTTAAGTAAACATGGATCATTGCAACCGTACTGTTTAATGTACCTCCTAAATCAGGATTCAATAATTTCCCCAAAAGGTCTAATCAACAAAGTGATGCTAACAGAAGTACTCACGGTGTTTGTTTGTACTGGTAGCCACACTGGAAAATTCTGAACATCAATTGGCAACTCAACAAAGAAGCAACAAGGTATATTGTGGTCTTTCTTAGGTGATTGAAGCCTGGGTCTCTCATGAAACAAAGGTGTGTATCAGGGGGCCAGTTTCAGAAACCCATATTTGGCATCACTTTGCTGAAGGAAGAGGAAGCTCATCCAGCTTTTCTCCTGAGAAAGAAGACCTTTGAGAATAAGTTGAGAGCAAGAATAGAGTATGCCGCTGTATCAAAGCACCATATATGCATACGCCTTCTGGCATGCATCCCCAAAGCACCTAGTGCAATGCTCAGCACAGAGAAAGATAAAAAATGCTGTTGATTATTTGCCTAGCCCAGTTCTGTGTGGCTAAGACGGGTGGGAAGCCATTGGAAAGGATTCAAAAGTGTCATTCACTGCCTGAAACTGTAGGACAGATTCCCTTGAGAAACACAGATATTCAGTCCACAACTGCCTGCATCCTACCATGGGGAAGGTATGAATCACTTCTTACATGTCTTCCTTCTGTTTGTTCCCATTTGCTAAAGGCATTGCAGTTGGCATAAATGTTTAAGATTTGGAAGATTAGCAGATATTTCAAAAAGTCCTTCCCTTGGTGGACAGGGTGGCATTCACTTTGGACTCAGTTTTGACATAAAAGTTTTGAGATAGGAAAATATTAAGAAATCATCACAAAGGTATGTCATAATGGAATGAAAGAAGAAAGAAACAGTAAATGATTGTTAAGAAAACAAATATTTTTATATCATTCTTTTGCATGGGTAGTCTCTAATATAATAAATCAGCTCCAAAAGCTAATGTTTTATCCTCTGCCATTTTTCAACTACTTAAAACTAGTATAGGCACAGGTTTGAGCAACATGCCTGAGAGTGAATAGTTACATGATCTCTCTCTAATTCTTCAGCATTTTATATTTTAAACATTATTTCACTTAATTTCCCCCTGATAATAAAGAATTTAAGTGTTTCCTCCTCTTCCATTCTTTTTCTTGCCTTTTAAAAACAGAGATGAAGATGAAGTAAAAGGATGATGATAGTCCTACCAAACAGGGTAATACTGCCACAAGGTCAAGGTCACAACCATGGGTAAATCTTCAACTTAAAATACTCACTATTAATCTCTATTAATAATGAATAAAGTCAAGGAGTTGGGCTATAAATGCCCCATCACATCCAGCAGTGTTATAGACAGACTCTTAAGAACCTATCACTTCTTCTTATCATATTTTCTTCTGCATTTACCCTTCCCCATGGCTGTTTACTGGAAGGACTTTCTTCTTTCCTTAAACCAAAATTTCACCTTTCAGAAATCAAGCAACAGAAAAACCAGGAAATACTTTACTTTGTTGATCTTCCCAAGTTTACATCCAGATGAGATATGCTCAAATACAGAATTTTGAGACTCTTCTTCTCTGTAAATGAGATGATAGCCTAAATTACGTCTCCAAGGACATTTTACTTCCTGCTCTACTATTACCAAGCCATATGGTCACTCAAGCAACAGGGCATGATCATCACAGAAGAGAGATCAATGAGATCCAGAGAAATTTGGGAAACTTCATGCTTCACGAAAGAGATAAGATTTGAGCTAGGTCTGCAGGACAGGCAGAATTGGAGCTAGCAGAATGAGGTGATTCAGGTAAGGGGAAGGCATGGTGAGGTTGGGCTTCCCAGCATGGCTCAGAACAGCAAGAGAACAACGATAAAACCATTTGCAACAGAGATAGCAAAATCGGCATCACTTTTTGTATTAACTCAAATCAGTTCCAAATAGCTGTGAAGAGCTAGTATCAGGTCTCAAAGATGAACTCTGTGTGCTGTGATCATTGAGCAACATCAGCCATGTGTATGGGGAGGGAAGACAGCCTCCCACCCGACATTTACAGCATTCGTCATCCTTATGTTGAGTGGAACTGTTGAGGTAACCAGGCTTTAATACCTGATCTAAAAATAATAAATAAATAAACTTGATTTTATATAAGCCAATTGTTAATTTCATTTTATTTGTAAAGGCAAAAATTAACGAAAGGTATACTTTTGGTGAATAGAAAATAACACATTAAGAATAGCCTAGCCAAGGTATTTCTCCAAAGAGGACATACACATGGCCAATACACATATGAAAAGATGCTCAAATCACTAATCATTAGTTAAATTAACACCACAATGAGATATCACTTCACACCTGCCAGGATGGCTATCATCAATAAATCAACAAGTGTTGGAGAGGAACGCTCATGCACAGTTGGTGGGATTGCAAATTGGTGCAACTACTATGGGGAATGGTTTGGAGGTTCCTCAAAAAATTAAAAATAGAACTCCCTTATGACCCAGCAATTCCACTTCTCGGCATTTACCTGAAGAAATCCAAAACACTAAGTCAAAAAGATATATGCACACCTATGTCCATTGCAACAGTATTTACAATAGCCAAGATATGAAGCCACCCAAATACCCATCAATAGATGAATAAATAAAGAAGAGGTGGTACATATGTACAATGGATTATCACTCAGCCATAAAAAAGAATGAAATTTTACCATTTGCAACAACATGGATGGACCTAGAGGGTATTATGCTAATTGAAATAAGTCAGACTGATAAAGACAAATACCACATCATCTTACTTACATGTGGAATCTAAAGAACAATCGAACAAAACAGAAACAGAAACAGACTCACAGATACAGAGAACACACTGATAGCTGCCAGAGGGGAGGGGAATTGGGAAGCTGGGTGAAAAAGGTGAAGGGATTCAGAAACACATATTGGTAGTCACAAAATAGACACAGGGATGTAAAGTACAGCATAGGGAATATTGTCAATAATGCTGCAACAACTATGTATAGCCTAGGTGGATACTAGACAAATTGGGGGGAGGGGGGCACTGCATAAATTATATCCATGTCTAACCACTATGCTGCACACCTGAAACTAATACAAAAAATATTGTATGTCAACTATAACTTAAAAAAAATAGCCCATGCAAAATGATCCATAGTATATTAGAAAAGTTTAGCTCTCTTGTAGAATGGATAAAAATGTTGTTAGGACAGAGGGCACAGACTGGCATACTCTGTTAAAATATTAATGTTGGTAAACATTCATTTGTTTAGATTTAATATAAAGCATAGAAAATAGATTGTAGAAATAGGAAGGAAGCTATGCCCCTAAGGTAAAACGCAGTTTTATAGTTATGAAAATTTAATTTGACTGCTTTCCCAATAATTGCTCATATTTGTAGACGCAGCATGCCAGCAAGATAACGGTCAATCAAATGGACATCACCCTGTAAATGCTCTTTAAAAGCCTGCACTGTGTTTCCTGATGGGAGAATGGCATTGCTTCCAATTGTTAAAAGATGCCCAGTTGAAAAGCAGAATAAGAAATTGGACAGTAGGAAATCTTTATATATTGCCATTTCCCTCTCTCTCTCAAATTAAATTCCTGTTGGGAGCTGGAACTATTTTTTTCTTTCTGAAAATGGAAAATCTGTCACATCATAAACCAAACCTTGAGCACAGAGCGTGTGAAATTCTCTTTATAAAATTCTGTTCATGGTCAAGAAAAATTAGGATAGCATAGGAATATGGGCTGGGTTAATATTTGTTTCACAGGTGAGTGAAGGATTGCAATAGGTCCCTCAATGTATGAAACATTTCCCTGGGTCCTGGTTGAAGAACAGCAACAGAAACCTTCCTCTCTGTCTCTGTCTTCCTCCGAGCCTCCTCTAATTCCTCTCTTCCTTTTGTTCTCTTCCTCGTTCCCTATTTCCCACACTCTTCATGACCGTTGAGAAAATGCCATTAATAACTGGTACAAAGAATCGTGCTCGGTGCATGGAGATAAACTGGGGATGACAAAATATCAACTTCCTGCTGCTCAATTGAAAGCCCTATCTGTACAACTGGTAATTACTTTTAATTTAATTAGGACTCCTGGTATTGTTTCTATCTCATAGATTACATTATAACATGTAATGTGTTAAAGCAACAAGACAAATTGAGGCGAGGAAACACAGAAAATATTACCTTTTTTTGTCTATAAATAATACCACAGTTTAACTCTTCAAAAAGCCCTCAAGTAGCTATACTACGAGCTAATTATTATTTTTCACATTCCTTTGGCTTGAGTAAGCAAAAATCTTACATAATCTAATGAAAAACTACATGTCATGGGTTTTTGAAAAGAACCCTATGCTTTCTCCTTTCTTCTCTCATGCAGAACAAATAAATGATTTATGCTGTTGCATGCTAAAACAAAATTTGTATAACTAGAAAGAACAGTCATTGGTCCTGGAGAAAGACTATGACCTTGACTCTTAAATGTGGGGATGTAAGAGTGGCTTAGGAAACCAAGTTTCAGCAGAAACACACTGTGAACAAGGTGAGATCTTTGCTGACTCAAGGGAATATGAGGGGTGCATTCCTTTGTGAAAGATATACACTTAATTTGAGTTTCCATATGGAATTCACAAATTGTGAACTTCTAAATTGCCTCAATGACTGTCTAAATAGTTAAATTATATAATAAGGAGTGTTGATTAGGATTGTAGAGTCATCTTTCCCAATTACTAAACTATAGAATAGATAGTGAGGTGGGGGGGGGGAAGGGAGAGAGGGAGAGAGAGAGAGAGAGAGAGAGAGAGAGAGGGAGAGAGAGAGGGAGAGAATGAATATGAACATAGAAGCACCAGTGCAAGGAGACAAATGTCTTATTTGAAGAAGATTCCCCATACTGAGCTTACAATTGTTGTCCAAATAAAATAAAAAGATTTGGGATGAATAGCAAGGTAAAATATAATCAAAACTCCTCTAATGATATTTGATCTTCTCATGCCATAAATTAGGCCTGGAAATTTAGAAGGTAATTTTACTGGCTTAGCAAAAACTTACTCTGAAAATTTCATAACACACAGAAAACAAACAGACCACCCCCTCAAAAGATCACCCCTTCTAAAGTTAGAGGTACATGTTCACAATTTTAGAACCAAAAGATCTTAATATCACCTTGTACAAAAGACACATTTAAATATGGTAAAACCAAATTCTCAAAAAGGAAATAAAAATAGATATCCTAGCAACAACTAAATTGAAAGGACCAAATCCTCATTTTCAATCCAGAGTACTTCTTGCCCTATACAACATTGTCATTGTACTAATAAGAACTCAAACGAGTCAACTTTAGAGGCTTAACAAAAGTTACATAAAGTTAAATAAAACTATTTTTGATCCTCTTTTTTTCCTGTTATTCCAAGAGATAAAAACACTTAGGTTCACCTGGATAGCTGAGCAGATTATCACAGTGTCTCAGTTTCTAGAACAATGCCTCTCTGGCAATCTCCTATCCACAGTCTGGTGTAAAAGAGACAGCTGTTGCCCTATTTGCAGCCCAAGAAAATAACACTGGCAGCCAGTTCCTGCAAGACAGAAGACTCTTGGCAAAATGGCAGTGTTCTCTTACAAAAATAGCAAACCATCATCTGGGTAAATTCAGGAAAGCTTATGACTTCTGCCAAAGTGAAATTGTGCAGTGCTGATGGCAAGTCAATACTGTGTTGGGATAGAGATCTAGATAAAGGTCAATTTAGACTTAAAGAAGATATGGAGAGCATTGGGTGCTAAAAACTTCAGTCAATTCCTTAGACAAGTTATGACATTCTCTTCATCTAACATTCAAACAATTCTTATTGAATGTACAACTGTAAGGCTGTATCATTTCAAATATAACAACATTTTCAAATAAGTCTATCTAGTTAGACACATGCTTCTGAGGAAGGTTACATGTCATTTTCTAAGAGGTAGGATAGGAACTGGGAGAATGGGTAATGGGGAGGAGTGGGTTTGGGTCTAGATCGTATATAAATATTGCTTTCACCAGTATAGCATAGTGAGCTTGATGTTCCACAGATCTGGGGATAAAAATAAATATGATATATGCCCTCATAGAGTAAACAGTCAGGCAGCAAGTTGAATAAGTAATGCTGTTGGGGAGGGTGGCATTATTAATTTTAAAAATTGTTACCATAACTGAGAAAGGAGTCTCAGGATATTATTCTAATAAAACTCCACAAAGCTTTATGGAACTAGAACATAATGTTGAAATACATCCTCATTGCTTCATGTGAGGTTGTGTACAAGTTATCCCAAGAATAAAAATGAAAGTTTCTGTGCATTTCTTTTTAGTCATTGGGAATTCAGTGAGGTTTTCACCCCTCTCCCCCCACCAACCTCCACACTAAGAAAAGAGGGAAATAAGATTTCTTATTGAGAAACCAAGAGCAATACCAACAATGGAGCAAAGCAGAGACATGAAAAGTCACTCCAAGACGAAAAAGTGACAGGCAAGTTGGCAAGACTGGACTGTGTCCTGTTTGAGTATGCAGAACTAGCTGCAAAAGCAAATATCAACTAATAAAGTTTCAGTCGGTGAAGGACACATACAAAAGGAGAGTCACAGAGCCAATGCTGGCAGTGCCTACTGACTTGCCGTCCAAAAGAAAGGGAGCTTTTGGATGTCAGCGTGTCCTCTCCAGACGGTATGGAAAGCCATTGCAAGCATGGGGGTGGATGCATGGAATTAACAATCAATGAATTTAACAGATTTCTGGCCCCATTAGCTAGACAGTGCTTATCCTGAAATAGATGCATCAGAATTTCTTAATCATGATTTCTTCAAAAATTCAGTTTATTTAACACTATGTCTTCATCTTTTTTTTTTTAACCCTCACTGAGTAACCTTCTGATACCCATTAGATCTGCCCAATGGATAGAATATATGGATATTCCAAATCAGGTTTTCCCATTTGTGTGACCATTATATTTCTTCCATTCTCCCTTTGGTCTTCATTGATGTGCTTTCTTCACAAGGGTAGAAACTTTGGGAAAGCAGGAACTATGATGGAAAGAGGTGGAAGAGCAACGATTGTTTGAGCTGCTAAACATTATATTTGGTGAAAGTAGCCCAGTCTTGACCATATACCTTCACCATAATTTATATTGCCCAAGAATCTACCCTGGCTTTAATCACCTAACATAGATGATTAGAATCTTAGAGCTGAAAGACCCTTGTAATCATCTCGTGGGATCCCACCATTCTATGAAGAAAGAAACCGAGACATACAGAAGTGAAATTTTTCACATATCACACAACTCTGCTCAGTCTAGAAACACAGATGAGTGTTCTTTCAGCTCCTGGTTCTGCTGCCTTCAAAGCCTGTTTTCCAGAAAATCTGAGCAGATGAGAGGTTCTAGAGAGTGGTCTTTGCGTGAGGTGGTAGAGGTTCACGTTGACCATGGCTTCCAAGTCAAAAGAAAGCATTGACCTTTTCTTCAGCAGACCAAAGATGCCTCTCTCTAGGGGTATGTCAAGTCCAAAAAAGATGCCCCTCTGAAGTCAGGCTCTCTCTACAATTTCATTCTATAGATCAGTAAAGTCCAGAGATTGAGTTGGAACTTGACTATGGGACCCCCTACTAAGAACCAATCGGGGTGAAGCCTGACATCTGAAAGTGATTGGCTATTGCAGAGGACGGTACTGATGGAGGCATAGATGGAGAGAAGCTCAGTACCTTTATGGGCAGAATCAGCATTTGGAGAGAAAACAAGTGGACATTCTCATAAACACACTATCTGGAACCACTGTCAAGTCCCACTTAATGGAGAAATAATAAGATGAACTCAAGAGTGCTGCCTATAGGAGAACATTAAGTACACCAAGTAAAAAGTTTTCAAACTAGAAGGATATCTAGGAATATATCTAGATGTACCACAAAAGGACAAAAATATGTTTATAGGACTTCCAGGAATATCTGCAATGATGTTAAATCTTTCAGTTCTGCCTGCACACAAGACACTGAAACATTTCTGTCCCAGATTCGCTCTCCATTGGATGGATACAGTTGAGAAAGAAACTGCTGGCATTCATTGTTACAAAGAATGACTTACTCTGTTAGACTGATGCTTTGTTGTCACACAATTCTAAAGAGCTCCGTAGTAAGGAACGTGGAATTCCTAGCACTGCTGGGACTCTGCACCTCAGGCTCTCTCCATGTCTTCCAAGAACACGCATTCCTCAAATCCACAGCTTTTTCCTCTGGATTCAGCTTCTCAGTGGCAAGCACCAACTTTCCTTGTACTTGTTTATATTATTTCTTCTTTTTTTTTATTAGGTGGACTTTAATGGAGGGGGCGGGGGAAGTTACCTTTGTCATTGAATCAGTATCACCATGCTAAATCCTACTGAGACTTTGGTCTCAAATTCAAGAGGGTCTATAATCTTACCTTATCTCACAACTCGAATCATGTTTATTTGCTATTTCCCTAACCAATGTCATTACCTTCTGAAAAAGTTAGCCTCTTTTATTTCTTTCTACCACCCATCAAAAGCACTTATATCCGAGAATGGCCTTCTTATGTACATAAGAAGGTCTCCAGTTCACTACAGCTCCTGGCTGCCTACTGAATTACACCCAACTGGCTTTGCTCATTTGTATTACCAGCCAGGCCTCATGGGTGTTTGAGTCTGTGGTCCTCAGTCTTTTAGAACAGTAATTTTCCAGCTGGTTCCTCAGAAAATATAGCCAATTGCCCCAAATTTATCATTCTTACTAGAAAAAGAAAAAAGACTCAAAATAATTGTCTTGCTCAAAGCTCTCTTATGTGAAGAGGCAAAGAAGTGTGTTTTAGTTTTAAAAGCTCTATATGCTTCAATATTCTGCATTGCCTGCAAACATTCTATTCTGCTCAGGATAACAAGGGCAAATAATAATAATGAAAATAATGATAATAACAACTAACCTCACATGATCACTTATGTACAAGATCCTGTTCTGGTTTTCTTAACTCATTTAATCCTCAGGACTCATATGATGTAGGTCCTTCATCCACATTCTGTAGATGAAGAAACTGTACACAAGGTAGTGCGATTAAAATTGACTTATGAGGTACTAGCCTGTTTAGCACTACTGGTTTTTCATGCCTACAGAGAATTACCATAGCCAGAAGCACATCTTTTATCAACAAGTTGAGACAGGCATTCTGCAAAAAAAGGAATTCTTATAGCTGGCAATGGGAAAAGAGCCTGGCTCCATCTGGCCCCACTTGGCACCTAGACTCTACATCCCTTCTTTCTAAGAGTTGAACTTTAGGGCCCCAAATATGGTGAGTTGTAAAATGGTCACAACTCCTCACTCTTCCCCTCTATCCATGCCCATGGCAATGCAACTTTGCAACTTCTCCTATCAAAAGGTGTGTCCACTTCCCCCTCCCCTTGAATCTGAGATCTCCTTGTGACTTGAGCCAGCGGAAGGAGGGAGAAGAAATGGTGTAGCAGTTTTGAGCCTAAGCCTGAAGACCTTACATGCTTCTGCTTGTTCTCGTGGGAGACAGTCAGTGTGCCATAAGAATAAGGCTGAGCTAAGCCTGCTAGAAGGAGAGACATGTGTTCCAGTAACCCTCTAGCCACGTGAGTAAGGCCACTGCAGACTAGTCATTCCCAACCAGTCCCCACAAACTGACTGCAGACTCCTCAGTGAGCTCACCTGCAATCAGACACACCTGGCTTTGATGAGCAGAACCATAAACCCATCAGTAATAATAAGGGCTTATTTTTATAAGCCTCTTAGTTTTGGGGTGCTTTGGTATATAGCATTAGAAAGCTAATAAACTTTCTGGCTCCACCCCATCACTATTTTAGAACCAATCCTTACTTTGAGTAGATGGATATGTGGAGCTGCCATCTAACTGAGATTTTAGAAAGGCTGTCATTGAATTATCCTTTAACCAGTTTAACACCAACCTTGGTCCCAGGTAGGCCTAGGCTTCTCTCTGTGTTTAAGTTCTTTTCTTGGTAAACTTCTTAGAAAATCAATTACTCTAAATCTGGGACCTAAACTTGCCATTTTCCACAGCTCAGGGATAGGCTCTAACTTAGTTACTGCAGTTATGGAGTTACAAATTGTAGCCAAATTCATTGCAATGCACCACCTGCCCTCTTGGATTTCAGCATATTCTCCGCCCCTGAATTCCCTGTATCATTTAGCCATTTGACCTAGTGGAAGCCAACTGCTTTCCTGTCTTGCTTTTTGCCTTTGTTTTTGTTCTGTGGACACTCTGCTCTACAGCCAGATTGGTCTTTTAATGACTGTAATACTACAGCAAGAGAAACCAGTTCCTAGAGCTGGTCCCTACCTGTCACTTGATAAAATTAAAGGCCCATTCTCAGACCCATCCCAATCATTAACAGGAAATATTTCTCTCCAGAAAAGGTAGTATTGGGTAAGGAAAAACCTCCTGGGACCAGAGAGAAAAAGCACAAGAAAGAGGATGACAACCAGCTTATTTCACAATTTTCCAGAATTCCTTGAGAACATTGATTTATATTCATTTCTATATGCATCTAAAATAAGGCCTCATGCATGTTTTATATTCAATAAATTTTTAGTAAATAAAATTGGCCAGTAGCATAATCTTATTATAGTAAGCAGAGCATATTTTCTTCCAAAGAAAATCCTATACTATGTCTTCTTTAAGGAAAAAAAAAAAAACTTCACAGAAATTTTCAGTCAATATTATGGAGTATGTAAATGTTATGCTCACCTCCTCTCATGACCACTTCAAAATTATAACTATAGAACAGCCATCATTGAGAACTGCCTAAGGTCTAGCTGAACAGAACTCCTATAACTAAGGACATATAGAAGAAGCCACATCAGGACTGTAGGAGTGGTGGGAATGAGGAACAGGCTGGCTCCACATCCACGTGTGGTGGTAAAAAGTCAAGAAAGATATCTTGGATGTGGAGTATCTCCCTGAGGAGTGAGGGTTTCCAGTCCCACACTAGGTCCCCCAGCCCGGAGTTCTACTACCAGGAAACGAAGTCCCCACAATTTCTGGCTGGGAAAACCAACAGAGATCATGGCTGAGTGACTGAGGGCTGTTGGAGTCCCAGGTATTCCTCTTAAAGGTCTTGCACATGAATTTATTCACTGACAGACTCACTCACTCTGAGCTCCAGCACTGGGGCAGCAGCTCTAAAGGTATCAGGGACATACAAGAAGGGATTGAATTGTACAGCTGCAGGGAGAGGGCTGGTGTGGCAGCTTTCTCCCAGACAGAAGTGCTGGCAGACACCATTGTTTCTTTGTTGAGCCCTCCCCCCATCACCCAACGTGCAGATGCAGGCAGCCACCTGGCTAACACCATTTAACCCACACTGGTGATGCCCTGATACCTCATCCCACCCAACTTGTGGCCGCACCCAAGCTACTTCCAGTGCTTTTCCATGCAAACATCCTGTCTTGACTCATGCTGCAGACTTTCCTAAAATATCTCAAATGTTCATAAACCCCAAGCAAGCAGCATCTGGCTTTGGCATGCCCTGTACCTCTTGCTAAACAGCTCCAAGCCTGGTAATAGGGGCAGCCAGCCTGAATTTGCAGCTCAGCCCCTACCAGGCACCTCCACACTGAGTACAACCATCTACAGGTCACTTTTTAGCTCATACCAACTGGTTCCGAGCAGGACACAAGCATCAGCTGAACTTGGCCTGCTCCAGAGCCCCTATAAGAGCCCCCAGAACCAAAACACCTAGTGGCCAGCTTCAGCACCACCCAACCACCTCTACAAACAACACACCCAAAGGGAAGACTCAGCAGGCACTAAAACCCTGCTAAAGTGAGTCCTGCTTCCTAGGGTCAGCCCCTGCAAAACAACCCCACTACTGTAGTAATGACCAATCCTTACAATCAATGAGCCTGAGGGTAAATCCCTCCCACTGATGTGCAAAGACCAAACAAGGATCAACTACATTAGGAGTGCCCACAAACCCACACAAGGGACACATCTGGAACACTCAGGTGACCACAAATACCACACCACAGGGCCCCACAGGACACCTACTACATAAGGCCACTCTACCAAGGCCAGGAGATAGAGCAGTTCTACCTAATACATAAAAACAAACACAGGAAGGCAATCAAAATGCAGAGACAAAGATACACATCCCAAATGAAAGAACAGAACAAAACTCCAGAAAAAGAACTAAACAAAATGGAGACAAGCAATCTACCAGATTAAAAGTTTAAACACTGGTTATAAGGATGCTCAATGATCTCACTCAGAACTTTAACAAAGAGATAGAAAACAGAAAAATGGAGATAGAAAACATAAAAAAAGAACCAATCAGAAATGAAGAATACAATAACTGAAATAAAGAACACATTAGAGGGAATTCACAGTAGATTAGATGAAGTAGAGGACTGGATTAGCAATTTGGAAGATAAGGTAGCAGAAAACACCCAATCAGAACAGCAAAAAGAAAAAAAAATGAGGAGAGTTTAAGGAACCTCTGTGACAACATCAAGCGTACCAACATTCACATCATAGGAGTACCAGCAGGAGAGAGAGAGAGGGAACAAGAAATTGAAAATCTATTGGAAGAAATGATGGGAAACTTCCCTAACCTGTTGAAGGAAATAGACATACAAATCCAGGAAGCACAGAGCCCAAACAAGATGAAACTGAAGAGGCCCACACCAGGGCACATCATAATTAAAATGCCAAAGTTTAAAACAAAGAAAGAATCTTAAAAGGTGCAAGAGAAAAGCAGTTAGTTACCTACAAGGGAGCTCCCATAAAACTATCAGTTGATTTCTCAACAGAAACTTTACAGGCCAGATTAACAGGAAATATTCAAAGTGATGAAAAGCAAGGGCTTACAATCAAGGTTACTCTCCCAAGCTAAGCTATCATTTAGAATCAAAGGACAGACAAAGAGCTTCCCAGACAAGAAAAAACTAAAGGATTTAATCACCATCAAACCAATATTACAGGAAATGTTAAAGGGACTTCTTTAAGAAGAAGAAGGGGAAAAAAAGATAGAAAATATGAATAAGAAAATGGCAATAACTTCATATGTATCAATAAGTATTTGAAATGTAAATGGATTAAATGCTCCAATCAAAAGACATAGGGTGGGGCCGGCCGAGTGGCTCAGTTGGTTAAGAGCTCCCTCAAGAGTGCGAGCTCTGAGCAACAGCAGTTCAAGTCCCAGCCTGAGCTGAGCTACTGCTGAGCTGCCAACAGGTGGCAAGGATGGCTCAGCTAAGAAAAAAAAAAAAAAGACATAGGGTGGCTGAATGGATAAGAAAACAACACCCTTTAATATGCTGCCTCCAAAAACTCACTTCAGATCAAAAGACACACACAGACTAAAGGTAAAGAGATGGAAAAAAATATTTCATGAAAATGGAAACAAACAAAAAGGTGTGGTAGCAATGCTTATACCAGGCAAAATAGACTAAAACAAAGGCTTTAACAAGAGACAAAGAAGGATCCAGTAATCCCACTTCTAGGTATTTATCTGAAGAAACCCAAAACACTAATTTGAAAAGACATACACATTCTTATGTTTATTGCAGCATTATTTACAATAGCCAAGATATGGAAGCAACCTAAATGTCCATCAACAGATGAATGGATAAATAAGTGTTACATACATATATCCAATGGAATGTTACTTAGCCATATAAAATAATGAAATCTTGCCATCTGCAATAACATGTATTGACCTAGAGGGTATTATGCTAAGTGAAATAAGTCAGAGAAAGACAAATACCATATGACTTCTCTTGTATGTGGAATTTAAAGAACAAAAATAAAGAAACAAACAAAACAGAAACAAACCCATAGCTACAGAGAACATTTTGATAGTTGTCAAATAAGCAGGGATTTGGGGGGATGGGTGAAGAAGGGGAAGGGATTAAGAAGTACAAATTGGTCATTACAAAATAGTCATGGGATGTAGAGTATAACATAGGAAATATAGTCAATAGTATTGTAATAATTATTTATGGTGTCAGATGAGTACAAGATCTATTGGGGTGATCACTGTAAGTTATATAAATGTCTAATCGCTATGTTGTACACCTGAAAATAACATAACACTGTATGTTAACTGTAATTCACAAATATAAAACATATTAATTAAAAAAAACTCAGAAAAAGAGATCAGATTTGTGGTTACCAGAGGTGGAGACGGAAGGGGGAATTGGAAGAAGGTAGTAAAAAGGTACAAATTTCAAGTTATAAGATGAATAATACTAGATATGTACTGTACAATGTGATGATTATAGTTAACACTGCTGTATGATATATATGGGAAAGTTGTGAAAAGAGTAAATTGTAAGAGTTTTTGTCACAAGGAGAATTGTTTTTCCTTTTTTTCTTTTTTTTTCTTTTTATTGTATCTATGTGAGAAGATAGATGATAGCTGAACCTATTGTGGTAATCATTTCACAATATATGTAATTCAAACCATCATGCTGTATGCCTTAAACTTATACAATGATGTATGTCAATTATTTTTCCATAAAACTAGAAATTTATTCATCTATTTGGTAAACTGGAAAAATCCACAGTATCTTAGAGTCTTTTGATGATTTGTTTTCAGGAAAATGAAATGTAAACAAAACCAAACCAAAGGGTGAAGGGACCTTTAAATCATTGGAAAACAACACATTTTTCTTTCATTCTTTCAATATAAAGATGAATAGGGCATTATTTCTGCCCTTCAGAAACACACAATCAAATAATGAAAATTTATTAGTTGGGGAAAATTAAAAGTAGCCATAAAATTAATACTTTGTATCTTAATCGAGTTGTCCATCATCTCTCACCAGTCAAATAGGAATAATGAGAACTATTTTACTGAGTGGTGCTAAGATTAAAGAAAATTGCATTTGAAAATGCATATACCTGACACATAATAGGTACTCAGAAAGTGGGCTTTAAATACATTTGTAAAGGTCAAGTGTTTACTACAATGTGATTTACCAGGGGGAATGGTAAAAGTTAAGAAAGAAATAGATGTATTTCCAAGTATGTTTCAGGAATCTAACTGGGAACCTTCCCTTAAATATTCATTTAGTCACCTTGTTTATTACAGCTTTCACCAGTCATGAAATAGTCATGAGATTAGAAGGGCACTGCCTTGTCTTAATTCTCTGGAACAGGTTTCATAAATGCAGAGACATATTACTTGGATAATTCTGCAACCTCACATTTTTATAAGTACATTTATAAAATTTAATTAGGAATAATATATACAGTTTGGCAGGTAGTTACTGAAACAGCTCTATAGTTTTGTGAAATATATTAGATTTGGTACACAAATAATGTAATCATTTAATGGGTCAGTTTCAATTATACTTTCCCACTTGGCACCCCGGAAATCGATTTCTTCAACATAGAGACATTAGTCATTTTCATATTCCTACATATATTTCAGGCCCATGAATGGAACTGAAACTAAATTTAATAAATCTTTTCTTCATTTTCAGCCAAATGTCCTCCATTTTGATGGATATTAATGACAAAGCAGCTTATAGCTATCACAGATGTTAAAAACTCAGGACAAAATACTTTGGCGCATGTTCACAATATTTTGAAAGGGTTTTGAGATCCTTTGGAATACAGTATGGAGAATCAACAGCCACCTTATTAAATAATGTCAGCATTTCAAAGGAGGGCCGCATAAGACCTTCAGCACTAGTCATATCAACTTAGGAAATGAGACGTGCACGTGCCGTGGCTGGCTGTCTTCATTCCGTTTGTGTGGACACCTCTTTGGTCGTGTGGGCGTGGCAGCGAATTCACACTGGATAAGTGTACACTGGCAAATAGGGTCTTTGAGAAAGGAACAATGACAGAGAGGGATTTTATTTTTCCCATTCAATTTCAACCTTTTGGAAGGCAAGGCACTATTGTTTCTTTCCTGCCATTGAAGGTGGGCCCTTGGAAACCAGGGTTGTAGCTGAAGAACAGGCCTCATCATTCATTCAATATGTACAGATTGTATAAGCTCCACCCAGGGGCCACGTTCCCAGTTCACCTTTTGCAGAACACACAGGGAAAGACGCATTACTCAAGGCTCTGCAGCTAACAAAAGAAAAAAAAATGTTTACTTTGGCTTTTCTTTTTAGTTTTCATCTTTAGGAGTGCGTGTGTAAGAAAAAGAGAGGCTGTTTTTCCTCTCAGTCAGCCTCTGACATTGCAGGCAAATAAAAGAGCCGTGGTCCAACCCCGGGAAATCATTTGGGGGTAATTACCACTTGGCATTATAAGCGGTATTTAACAAGCTTGCCTTTTTCTACTTTTCTGCTGTTAGATGAAATAGTGAAGCCTGGCTTTCAGTGAATACCAGCCTGGGTTTTCCTTACTCATGCAGGTTTTTACATGGGATCCAGATGAGATGGGGGGCAATTCATAAGGTAAAAAAGGAGACTTGGTAATTTAACAAATTAGAGAACATTAATTTAAAAATCCTAAACTATTATTTTGCAATAATTGGTATGTATGCCATTATATGGGAATGCCTGCCTTGTCTGAAGACTTAAAACAAAATTCAGAGAAATGAACACATATCAATTACCCACATGTCCTGGCACTTACATTATGTAAGAAAGACACACACACGTACACACGTGCACATGCACACACCTCCTTTCTTATATGCACACTGTTCACTAATGCGAATCCTTAGGTGTTTGTTTTTTCCCCTCAAAGTAGCCTTTCTTAGCACTTCTTTTATTGTTTTAGGGTATAGCTCCTAAGGTAGATAGTAATAGAATCAAAGTTGAACTGAGCATATGAAAAAAGCAGGACATTCTTAAAAAGTGACTGGGAAAAGGAACCAGAGTCAAAAGACAAGAAAACGGAGAAAGGAGATGGAGAGTAGAGGGAAACCTGCAAAGGAAGGGAAGGTGACAGGAGGTGGTGGCTAGGGAGAGAGCCAGGCAGTTATATGGGTTCCAAATGAACACAAACTTCCAAAGAAACCTTGGGACTGTGTTTTTCTGCAAGTCCAATCATGAGGATGGCAGAAGCTAAACCTCTGTAATGTTGAGGGCTCAAAATCCGAGGCAGTTTCAACAAAGACAATTCAGTCCTCTGCGTGGTATTTACCAGGGACAGGCTTCATAAAAAACCATGAACAATGCATGACAGAGGAAGGTATATGCTTATGTAAGCTGCCTGCTTGTGTCTATGAGGAAATTGTTGTGTCCAAGACATTTCCTTCCTTGCATCCACAGCGCCCCTCCCTTCCTGTCACTGCACCCCCATCCAGATATGTGCCTTTCCTTTTCCTGCTCTTTGAAAAATGATGTTTGGGCAACATAGCTAGTCAGTAACCATTAATGGGTTAAGAGGGTTGGAAACTCATTTGATTTCATAGTTGACTGTTTGCATGACTACAGGTTAAGCTGTGATTAGATTTCCATTTACAGCTCCCTCATTTTCAGGCATTTAAAAATAACTCAGCCCTAAAAGTTCCCTCTAAATTGATTGAACTGGAGCTTGCCAATGAGTCATAGATAACCCTCAACCTCAAACACACAAACAAAAAAAGCAATACCAAAGTTGGAGGAGGGGAGTGTACCAATCCAAAGCTAAGTTTTTAAAGCTTTTTTATTCGGAAAAACCACATCATTTGGGGAATGCAAGCTAGTACATGTACATATGTCCATTGTGTGTAATCATTTTTAAGTCATTTTGCAAGGACCCAAAATAAGCTAAAACATTCACCTACTGCCCTTGTACAAGACTTACACACACACACACACACTCACCCCATATGTGTATCTGTCTGCGTGTAAATAGATAAGAATTCAATAGCCTCATGGAGGTGATGTAAGAAACACATTCAAAGTCAAAATGGGTGTTTTGTGATGGTCTGATCTCTGAGGAAAATCCAAATAAATTGACAAGACCTGATAAAATATCATTTTTTTCCCCTTCCTTTTTCAGCCTTAAATACAAGGCTATTCAGAACTCTTGCCAATTTACCAATTCACAGCTGTGGAATTACCTAAAAGTGTAAGTGTTTTCAAAGCATTCAGTAAATGGCATGGGGGTTCAGCAGAGCACCTGGTGGTGGTGACTCATTAGACCCCCGGCACAATGTAGCTATTTTTCTTTTTATTCAGCCTCCTGAGAGGAGGAACTGGTCTCTTGACCCATCCTATGACTTCCAGATTCCAATTTCCTAAAGCACTACAGCCTCTTGTTATCGCATTGGAAAGATTTAAAGTATTATTTTCCTCATGCCAAGACGCACAATGATGCTTTTAATAAAGTCAAGACAATGTGAGCCATTACTGTTATGGGCATATTCTTTACATATCCTGGTATTTCTGTCATTTGGGAAGGTCATTTGTTAAATCATTTTCTTTTGTGATGGAGGAGTTAATCCTTACCAAAAATAAGACTAATAAAGCTAGAAGAGTAGAAAAACTAAGACAGGGATTTAGTCTGGTCAAACTTTATTAATTGGGCCTCCACTGATGCATAATTCATGATATTATGTTCTGAGATAGACCAAATGCTTCTGTTCACTATTGATTAAGACAAAAACTTGCTATGCAAATTAAAAAAGAAACCAAGGCTGGGGTTGTGGTGAGGGGTTAGTGGAATGGAAAGGTATATTAAGCCTCCTTACAAAACTTATGGAAAGATAAAGGCTCTAAAAGAAGCATCCTTCAAAACATTTGTTACATGCTCAATACTCGGGAATATATTTTAGAATCTAGCAAACCAAGGTAAGGTGCTGCCTTCAAGGAGTTTAGAATCCAGTTGACTCGAGCACACTGTGGATACAAATGGTTCTGATAGTCAGTACAAGCAAACCAATCTTAGCTGTTGGTTTAAAAGTAGCTACGTCAGAAGTTAGTTTGGGTACTGAATAGAAAACAATAATATTGAATTTAAATAGATAATGTGTAACGTTAAATATATGTGCATATATCAATGTGTGTATATACACACATGCACTCACACACAGAGAGAAATAAAGTGAATGCCCTCAAAGCTATCTAATAGCTGTAAAAATTATTAGGTGTTTCCCTGCAGCCTTGGCTTCCCTCTGTGTAAAAATAGACCACTTTGTCCAATAAGAACAAAAAACAAAGGCAGATTGCCAAATAACTCACCTTATAAAAATGTCTGCCAGGCCACCGGGTCAGTCCAACCCTCTATATTGACAAATGAGTGGCATGCCATTCTCAGTAAAATGTAATAATGAAGGTTCACAGATGCCTTCCAACCTCTCCCAGGTTGTTGATGATTGTTTACACAAGAATTTGAAGGCAGGTGTGTGTTACTGAGGAAAGGAACCACTTGCTCATTTTTATATTATAGTTAAAAATATCAGGTTCCTTTTAATTTGTCTAACATTTTAGATGCCCAGTTAAATGGGTAAAAACATAACTGTGATTACATATTTTATTTCAATGTCCTTTTGATATTTTTCCTTAGATAACATATCATTGCATGATTTAGTCCTCTAAAAGATGAAAAAATATTTAATGTGTTCACTTTTTAAATTTTTCATTCAGTCTATAAATCTAAATGGATTTTAAACTAATAGTAATGAGTGACAGCTACAATTTCTTAAACATCTACATCACTTTTTAAAATTTTCATTCAGTCTATAAATCTAGGTGGATTTGAAACTAATAGTAATGAGTGACAGCTACAATTTCTTAAACATCTACATTGTGCCTATACCACTACCAGAACTCGACATAAATTAATCCCATATTATGCCCATTTCATAGATGAGGATGCTAAAGCTCAGACAACTTAAAATATTGCTCACATTCAAATAACTAGTAATTGGCAAATCCAATAATAAAGCTCAGACATGCAACTCTCCGGAGTCCCCGTTCTTCCCATCATGACAAAATCTCTTCAGTGTTCAAATCACTTCTCCTGCTCTTCCTAAAGGGGAGAAAATGAATTGACTTCATAGTTCATTTTCTCCCATCACCCTTCAGTTATCCAGGATCTATTTTCCAATTTCTGAATTATCCACCCCTCTTACTGATCTTTCTCTTTCATACTATATGCTTTTCATATATTCAATGACTTATTAGTAAGTTTTCTGGGCCATGAAATATGAAGGACTGAATTTTAAAATCAGTGAATATTTTATTCAAAATTCTAAAGCACTTTTAATGTAAAAGGAGACTGAAGGTTAAGATGTAAAGTTAGCTTACTACTGCCACATATAGCTGTTCATTTTATTAACCCAAACACACACACACACACACACACACACACACACACACACACACCATTTACTATGCACTAGACATTATTGTAAGAGCTTTACAAATATTATTTAATCTTCATAACAACCCCATATGAGAGGTTATTGCTATTCTTATTTTACAGATGAGGAAACTAAAACTCAGAAAAGCATAAGTGGTTTGCCCAATGTTACACAGCCATTAACTGGCAGTGCTGGAATTTAAATGGAAACATTCTGGCTCCAGAGTCAGGCTAGCTCTTAACTTAGATAGAAAACTGTTGGTTGGTAATTCACTGATATCTCCTCTTCTCAGGGTATGTAATTCATGACCCTCTCAGCTTTGTACTAAAGGTTTGTGGTGATGGTATTTTATCATCAGATGATATGTTTGTGTAATATATTTACTTCATATCCACTGTTTTTAGGTGAAAATACATAAAATAATGCCATTTGCTCAGGTGCATTCTTGCCTTTTTTATGATATGCCACCTAAGAGAAGGGAAACTGGCCTGGCATCAGTTTTACCCCATTTCTTCTGGCTTTCGTGTTTCTCCATTGTGCCCAGGAAAATTCAAGTTTACAGTTTACCATTGGATGGTGAGTTTGTTTTATTCATCTTTTATTTCTAGTACCTAGCACAGTTCTTGGCTCATAGTAGAAGCTCAATCAGCATTGATTTGAAATAATGAACAAAATTAAGTGGAAACCCAAGAAATGTTATCATTCTTAATCCTACATTCTGGTATTTCATATAAAATGTATTAATATCTCTCAATTATTCACCAGAAGTTCAACTCTATAATGTTGAATGAACTAGAATGTATATTATATCTTGCCAAACTCCTGTACCATTTTTTTCCTATCCCTGGAAATTTTCTTAGTTATTGCTGACATTTTACTTATAGTATTTTCAACAAAGAAAGCAGACTAGCCAAGCTGCTAATAACTTTTGAAGGGAATCAATATATTGTCATAGCAGCCAAAATTTACAAAACAGATCAATTTTAAAAGACTTCAATTCAAACTAGGAAGTGGATACTCTTAGAGAAAAAGAGATAAACTATCACTTTTCAAAAAATAACAAAAATCAGCCTTTTTTTTTTTTTGCCTCTGACAGGTTTTCCAAGGTAAAGAAGGCAACCTAACCAGAGTCCAAACTGCTCAAAGGAATTGAGGAAAGGTAGAGAGACAATAATGATGCCCAACTTTACAGCCAATTGGTAGATGTAAGTCCCTGCTCTTCCCTTATGCCCACTTATATCCCACTCATCCTTCAGCTCTCAAATCATCCTACAGATTCCAGAAACGTCTCCCTGGCCTCTCCTCCTCCCCAGATTAGGGGAGACCCCTTTGTGAAAACACTAACAGCACTGTGCATGACTTTTCTTCAGACAAATCATTAATTTGTAATCAACTATCTATTTTTAGTGATAGCTTGATTAATGATTGTCTCTCCTCTAGCACGTGAGCTCCATGAGCTCAGCAATTGTCTGTCCTCATTCACATTGTGCATCCAGAGATTACGGGACCTGGAAAATAGAAGAGACTCTAAAAATTCTTGTTGAAAACACGGTAGACGATGCCTTCAGCAACATTTGTGTAGCAGTACAGTAAGAACTTAGCATTTTTTTCTCATGTGTCCTTAAAAAAAAAATGTTAAAGTGCATGTCAGTAGAGGTGATTCTACAGCAAGCTAAAGTATTATGGCCCAATTATGTAACTTAAAGGGAATATATACCCTTACGCTGGAAAGCTCTATCTCAGGATGGAATTTAGATTCCTAAAGGCAATATTACTGGTCTCTCAGCTGGCCTTTTAATAAGAACAGATGATTTCACTACGCTCTCGAAAGCGGTCAGTCCATAGTGATACACATGAGAGAGTCTCATGCATGACACGTTCCCATTCAGCCTATACCAGGATGTGAATAATTCCATTAATTACCAGTGACTCCAGACTTTTCTCTCCCACTTAAGAAAGCCTGTTTGCAACTAAGTGAATGTGAGTGACCTTATTGTAAGAGAGAGCCTTAGGTCTGATTTAATTTATAAGAAACAAACCATTCACAAACATCACTACTTCACAGGAACAAATTATTCATGTCACACAACACTATCGGTGGTGATGGACAAATGTGTCAAGATGATTTAGTGGATAATGGCAGTACTGAAGTGGGCTCGCAGGACACCTGTAGGAAAAGTCAAAATTTTCTTCAGAAAGCAGCTTGATGCTCCTTTTAGCATACAAATAACTATGCAAATACATTTCTGACAATGCTATGTCATGCTTTTACACCAGATTTCTTCTAGCAGTAAAACTTCCTTGGAAGGTTACACAATCAATAGGAAGGCAGGAGAAAGAGGCTCAGGAAGTAAAGACCTCAACAAACCTGTTGAAAAATCAAAAAATTTTGTTTTCACTGTACTTCTATTTATTCTTGCATCTCACCTTTGCTGAAAGCTCAACATCTAGACAGAGTCCAGTGGCTTGTCTTGGGTCATGTGCCCACACTGGTAAGAGAAGGGCAGGGTGGCCTGGTTTGTAGTTGCACCAAGAAAGACTACAGAGTGGGTAAGGAAATCCCCAAAATAAATCAGATCAATGTCACCAAAAGGAAGGTGTGACTACTGCTGTTCATCACTGGAAAGTCAAAACTTAGGCTGAGCCAAATAAAATGACTACTTTCTAGAGGAGAGGACCCATACATACTGGGTCTATATATTTCTTCTCTTTACATCGTCTCTTTGGTCAACCCCTAACTCATGCCTCTACTGAGTGAATAGATGAAGGAGACGTCTAGGTTTCCACTCGGTCACTTTGGCCATAACACTAATTCTGGTACTCCAGTTCCATCCATGGGTACCTGTACATTGGCTAGTTTTCACTCTGTTTCCTCCTGCCACACTTCCTTCAGTGGTTATTTCCACATGGACAGAGTTCCCAGAATTATGACATGAAGCTGTCCCTGGTATTCTGAACATCCACACGATGCCCAGATTTTCCCAATAGCTATTCTCCACTTCGTGCAGGATGCCCTGGAACTGACTGGAATGAGGCTATTTTACACACAACTCCACCTACCCCTGAGATTATGCCTAGTGGCTCATGATTTTTAAACTTAACATTTTATAAGGTAGGTATTACCAATGGCATACCACCAACAATAAGATCCCTTAATGGTGCTTTCATGCCTGCTACAAGACTTCTTGATGGACCAACCTGAATAAATTAGTTTCAAAATCAACTCCCCATAACTACACGAGTTATATCTAGTCTTGTTAGATTTCAGTCTAATAGACTTCAGCCTATTATCTTATTTGGTCATGCTCTCTTTGATCCTGATTCTATCACTCTTTGTATTAAACCTTCCTTCTCGTCTCATGTCACCTGAAAATTTGGTCAGTATTATCAAATGAGGAAGTTGGCTAGGACAAGACAAAGAGGAAATTCCAGTTGCACCACTGTAGGCTTCCCTTCAAGCTGGCATTCACTTTCTGGTCCCTATGCTCTAAGCACAGCCCTTCCATCAATGTCAGCTCCTTTTAGCCACATTATTATATTTCCTCCTCTTGTCCACTGGGATATCATAAGAGATATGCTAGAATTTCCCTGATCATTTCCTATGGTTTCATAATCATACTAGAAAATAACAACAAAAAGAGGAAGGATGTGGGGTTGTTTTGGTGTGTTTTCTAAGTGATCACTGATTTTGATACTAGATGATCATAAATAATACATTTAATAATCCACTCAAGTGTTTCCCTAGGCACTGAATCAAACATATTGGTCTTTAGTATGTAGAATTCAAATTCTTCCCTTTTTGGAATATTGGAACAAGTCTTCTGTGTTTTGTTTTTTGTTTTTTGTTTTTTTCCATTTTTCATCATTAAATCTTTAGAGTTCAACTCTAACTCCTTGTGAAACCCTTAGGATGAATTCATTACAGCCCAGGAGGCTTGAACTTTTAAAATATCTTGGCACTCTTTTCACCTGCATTGTTATTTAATCCCCTCTTAACTAGGGTAATTCTATTATTTCTAATATGAGGAGCACTCTTCTTAAAAGGAAGATGGAACAAAAATAGAGTGGAGTAGTTCTTCTCTGTCCACTTCATCAGTTATCCTAACACAGAGTGTCCTATGGAGAAGACATGCTCCCTCTCATTGTTTTTCCACTGTAAATGTGGTAGAAAGCCATTAATTAATGTGGCCTAACTATAGTAGTTAATGTGTTAAGTGTATGTGCGCATGTGCGTGTGTGTGCCTGTGTGTGCCTGTGTGTGTGTGTGGGTGTGTTTTACACTTGAATGATCTAACTGTACACTGTTTTACCATTCCTTTGATGCAGGGTGAAGGCTTGTTCTTTGAGAGTGAATCTCCTTTAGAGTTCCACATCACTTTTCTTGCATTAACCAAACCTCTAAAATATAGGCTATAATCTTCACTTTTGGCTCCTTATGGTGCAATAAAATTTTAAAACAATCGCAAAACAGATAATCTGAGTACAGTAATCTTCTAGATTTTTACAAGTTTTCCAAATTTCTTTTGGTTATAATGTGAAGTGATTTACTTTATTATTATTTTTAGCAACTCATAGTTATAGCCTCTTTAAAACATTTAATTTAGTACTCATTTTTAAAAACTCCTTTCCCAGCCATTTCATGGTTTGCATAATACTTAACTACCACAACACAAAAAACTGGCATAAACTGAAAAGAAACACGATTGAGTATTGGGATGCATACAGCCCTAATGTCAGGTTTGCCTGGTGCTCATAGGCATTCTAGAAAGAGTCTAGGAACCATGAGCCTTCAGTGGGCTGCAGTCATTAGCAAAAATGTTTTAAAAATAGAATGAGGAGTGTTGGTTAATCTGTCATGCCATTAGGCAGAAGTCAGGAGCGTTTATCCTGTGACTTTTTGACACCCTTTATTATGAGTCTTAGCAAACCAGCATCTTAGAGCTTTGTTCTATAATATGATGGAATTCTCATAGGCTGTTCTCTGTTGTTTTCCTTCTGGTCTGTGGGTGGGTGCCGCTTCACACTTTTCTATGATTGCTTCCTATAGCAATCACCTCATCTTCCTTAAATGTGTCCTCTTTATTATATCAGCAGATCCCCAATACTGGTAAACACCTGGCATGGGAGCTGGCACAGGGTAAGACAAATAAAGATTTGTTGGAGGAATAATGATTGCCTATCATATGCCAGGCACTGAAGAAGGTGCATTGTAGATATCACCTCCAAAACATGAATGAATTTAAGACAGGAACATCAGAGTTTAAGAAGTATCAATTTTTCTTTTTTATTCCTCAGAATCAAATTGTCTTTGCTCCCAATCTTCACTCAGTCATTGGGCATCCCATGTCACTGTACTATTCATGGGATGTAAAACTAGTGGATTTATGCAGTGCCTGAAAACTGGGTGAGGAGCAGCTGCTTTCACACATGGTAACTGCAGTCCTTGTATTTCTTGGGCCACTGCACACAGGTGAACATTCACCGTTGCTGTCTGTCTTAATCACCAGCATTTCAGGGGGACTCTGGGAGATCTGCCCCCCAACTGCTGATCCCATGTCTCACACTCATTCTCCATCAGAAGCAATTTGTGTCACTGGCCTTTGTCACACCATCCCCAGCTGGAGAAACAGACTTCCTCCCAGGAGCCACCACTCAAAGTTCTTCCCCACATCTCTGTCTCAAAGCATGTAATTCTCAACAAGGCACTCCTGGGACAGAAATGGGCAAAGGCACTGTGAATACAAGTTACTCTTGTTTTTTTAAGTGAATAATTCATTCTTACATTTCATGGGTCTGTGTTTTATATAAGGTGGTCTTCAAAATGAAGAGTAACAAACAGAAAAGTTTACTACTCTGACCCTCATTCAGCTATTTCTGGAAGTTCCTGTATGTGCATCTATTCGTTTCCAACACGTTCTCCAATTGTGGTCAGAACATAATGTGAAGTGGTCTCTGTCCCCATTTGTTGGTCTTACGCCTTTTTCTACCCCTCATTTGATGAAATAATCCTAAGCACACCCACTTAATTCCTTGGGGGAAAAAAAGCTTGTTAAGCGGTCTCTCCATCAAAAATGTATGCCAACACTAATACATTGCCAACTCCAGTGGGCAGAAATTTGACTGGTATCTGAACTGCCTTGTGTTGTATTTCTTTCCTATTACAGTCGCTGTTGGAAACTTCATCACCAGTTTTGTTTTACCTCTCCAACAAGGTACCAATATTCCCTACCAGTATGATATCACCATGGACAACCAAAAAATCCTACATGCTCAATCACAGTTTTAGCCACAAAGGAACTGAACCTTTCTTTTCTGGGCAAGAAATTAGCATGATCATTTCTCCCATGGCAGTGCCCCCTAAATATATACAATAGAAATCCATCTCTTAAGTTGAGATATGTATAGTCTCTGAAACCACTGGTTACTGAAAATATTCACTGAATATATAATATAATATATATATATATTGTATATAGGAAAGGGGAAGAATGGGAAGCTCATCAATTTTACTAGCATATCAATTCTGAAATTATATATTTTAAACATGAACTAAGAAAAAACAG
Organism: Hipposideros armiger; assembly: GCF_001890085.2. NCBI lineage: Eukaryota > Metazoa > Chordata > Mammalia > Chiroptera > Hipposideridae > Hipposideros > Hipposideros armiger. Next base: position 721,707 of record NW_017731762.1, on the reverse strand, counting down.
CCTTGGTTGTTGTTCTTCATGTCTTGACAGTTTTACAAAGCTAAAGAGACATGAGGAGCGTGCAGTAGTCTGGTCAACCCAGATCAGTCTGGACAGCTGTGTGAATTATGTAAGCACTCATACTCTAACCACCTAATCATCTAAATGAGCTGGATAATCTATGAAAGCTTAGGTCCAGTAAGGTACAGTCTTGGCTGACACACATCCTGGAAACAAAATTAAGAGAATAAGAATGCTCAAGTTCCCGAGATTGGTGTGGAATACTCACAGACATTCACAGAGGGGCGACTACTGGCAACCTTTCCTTCCCCATATGCTGGAAAGGCTGCAAGAAAAGCTTTCTCACACTATGCTGGTACTTATAACATAGCCTAAAAAACGTACAGAGGAAGACAGAAATGGGTACACAATGTTTTAAGTTCATCCAAACTCTAGAATTCAAATCAGCCTACTTCAGTGCTGAAGAAATATTTGGTCACTCATATGATTTATTAGTTTCCTCAGCTCCAGTTCCATGTACACGCATATGTTTATATTTTTAAACGTGTAGAAATCCTTTGGGGTGAATACTAGCAACTCCGGTAATACTTTGTATCTAAGGTTTCTATGAAAAGGTGGCTAGCACCATTGCAAAAGAAAGAGCCTTCCCTCTGCACCACTGTTAAGACCTGTAGTCCCCTTAGATAAGATGCCCTTCGTTAGCTCCCTTCTTCAGCCTTCTAGGTTTAGAAAGTATGAATAGCCTTCATCCTCGCTTTAAAATCCATTCAGGATTGCCTTGCATAAAGTAAGGCAACTAAATTTGAAGTTTCAAATAAGACAATCCTTGCAGGGAAAATCAGTCACTTATCAGTAGAGTTCCATGCAGCTCATTGGAAAGTCAGAATTTGGAACACAAATTTAGAATATTGAACATGGCATTATTCATTGCCTGGCACAGAGTCATGCGAGGCAGTTAGCCAAACAAGCTATCTCTCTACTTACAGGTGAAACAACGGTTTGGAGAATCTTAAAAATTTGAAAACGTTCATAAATCAAAACAGGAGGTTTTCTAAGGGGGAAGTTAACATTCTGCCAAGTTAAGCAAACTAAAGAAGAAAACAAGTTGGCGGTTAAAATGGTTTTCATGACAGACACTTACACTTCCTCAAACAATATCAATTAGTGTCTTTAGAACAGACTGCCCAAAGATGATATTTCAATCAGTCTATTTTCTGGATGTAAAGAGCTTTCTCCCATTGTTTCAGACTGCAGAAAATAGGACAACGGGTGGCAGTGCCCACAGTGGCAGAGCCAGACTTCCCTGGGTGTGTAAATGCCTGAGCTGATATAAAAATGCTAGCACTTCTAGAACCTCAAATGAAAACTTTCCCCTACCTATCAACAATAGAACTGTTCGTGTGAAAGTGTTTTCAGCTGACATGGTACCCTTCTCTCTTTACCAAAAATAATTTTGTCTTTTGAGGATCAGCTAAATTTCCCCCTTATTTTCTAAGGTATGATCTGTCTTTGTTGCTCTGTTATGAGGCTATATCAAATAAATAAATTTAAAAAAAAACAGGATTCTAAAGAAGAAAAAGATGAAAGATAAATTCTTCCTTGCGGGGTTAGTTATTGAGCTCTCCTTTGTTGTAGAAAACCTAGACAGAGAATCAAGCCAAGGAAATTAAGTTGATCTATAGTATAAAGAGTATAAAAGTATATATTAACAAGGGGTGTAATACAGAGAAGCCTCCTGGGCTGGTTTTTGGGAGAATTTTAAAGGTTTAGTGTTTGAAAAGCTCCAGAGCTTAAGAGTTGGGGGGAAGAAAGGAGACAATTAAGGTGTGTGGGATGCGTTTTGAATTGAGTCCCTTTGACATGTAAGAGATGCGAGTAAAAAGTCAAAGTCTTTTATTTGCATATCTGTTTCTTTGAATGCTACTTTATGAAGAGTCTGTGCCATGCAATGCACTGGGTTTTATTCAGGTAATAGCAATACTTTAAGCTAACTCACTCATGACCAAATAGAGAGTCATAGTTCTGAATCCTCAACAAATGGTTCCCAGAATAAGATAGAGGTTTTCCATCAATGGCAGTAATACCAACCCCTACCACGTTGGAACACTGGGAGATGCATTTGAGTTCATCGTTTGAACATACATTTGACATGGGTTTCGACGGAGAGTGGCTGCCAGTTTTTTTAGTCTTTCTTGAAGAGTGTAATGGTGGTGGCATTTTGGAAAAACTGTAGCATTCCCTTAAAATCATTCAATAACAAGAATAAAGCAGAGCTTTTCTAAATCTTCTGGTTAGCACTCCATATGTGCTCTTGTTAAAAACAACAACAAGAAAAAAATCTCAGAAAAAGGGCTGTTAGGCCCGGATATCATGCTTTCTCCTTTTATCTTTTAAAGGAAGTGCAAATTAGCCAGTAGCACAATTTGGCCTGTTGGCAATCCCTCTGCAAGTTGCTGCTTGCTGCAGGGTGTGGCCCCCTCTGCTCTCCAGCATGCTGACAGTGGACTTGCCTTCACAGGATGGATTTATGTGGTCGGTTGACCTGAGCTTCCCTGAGCCTGCTCCAGCCTGGATGCTGACTGTAGGCGCCTGCTGCTCAGTGGCCAGCCTGAGACTTCTTGGCTCTTTTTCTGAGAAGTCCCTTTATGTATTGTGGTTTGTATCACCTTTCCCGGCCCAATTGCATCCTCTTCCTTGGTTTATTGCCTTAGTGACATATATCCTTCAATTATTCCTTGAGAAATGGTACGAGGGTTCTACATATACGTGAGACCATGCAGTACTTGGCTTTCTGTATCTGGCTTATTTCACTTGGCATAATTTTTTCCAGGTTAATCTACATTGTTGCAAATGTCAGGACTTCCTTCTTTGTTAAGGCTGAATAAGATTCCATAAAAAAGTCAAACTCTACTCCTTGGTATTTCCCCCCCAAAAGTTGAAAATATACATCCACACAAACCTGCAATGGATATTTATGGAAGCTTTATAATTGACAAAACGTGTTAGCAGCCAAGATGTCCTTCAGTAGGTAAATGGATAAGTAAACTATGGTACATCCAGATAATGGACTATTAGGGCTAAAATGAAATGAACTATCAAGCATGAAAAGAAATGAAGAAAGCTTAAATGCATATTACTAAGTGAAAGAAGCCAATCTGAAAAGGCTACATACTGTATGATTCCAACTACATGACATAATGGAGAAGGTAAAACTATGGAGACAATAAAAAGATTAGTGCTTGCCAGCAGTGGGGGTGGGGGAAATGCGATAAACAGGCAGAGCACAGAGGATCTTTAGTGAAAACACTCTGTATGATATTACAATAATGGATACATGTTATTATTATACATTTCTCTAAACCCATAGAATATAAAACATCAAGAGTGAACTGTAATGCAAACTATGAACTCTCAGTGATTTTGATGTGCAATGTAGGTTCATCCTTGGTTAAAAAAAAAAATCAAACTCATAAAAGCAGAGAGCAGAATGGTGGTTTCCAGAGACTGGAGGATGGTGGAAATGGGGAGATGTTGTTCCAAGGATACAACGTTGAAGTCATTCAGGATGCGTGAGCCCCGGAGATCTGATACACAGTGTGGTGACTACAGTGAATAATCCTGTATTGTATACTTGAAATTTGCTAAGAGAGTAGATCTTAAATGTTCTCACCACACACACACACACACACACACACACACACACACACACACACACACACACACACAAACTATGTGAAATGATGGATGCGTTAAATAATTTGATGTTGGCAGTCATTTCGCAACATACAAACATATCAAATCATCACATTGTATACCTTAAATATATACAATTTTTATTTATCAATTATGCCTCAACAAAGGTGGCAGAAAGAATTTTTTAAAAGAAAGAGGAGAGAAATGGTACAAAGGGGCTAAGTTTTGGGGACCTTGCTTCACTGGACATATCTTCAGTCTACCTTGATAGTTTTTTGTTTTGTTTTTTTTATTGGGGAATTGGGGGATGGGAACAGCGCTGGGGAATTGGGGGAGGGGAACAGACAAGTTGCTTTCGTTTTGTTCTTCAGTCTAGTTGTGGAGGACGTTGCTTCACTGGCCCATGTTGGCACCATCATTGCGCTCTTCCCGGGCGAGGCAGATCAGTCGCCGGCTTCTGAACGGCTGCTCACGGCGGCTGCTGGCCGCTCACACTGGCTGCTGGCTACATACGGTAGCCCATGGCAACCCACTGCAGCAGGGGCTGCAGCCTATGCTGTCGCTGGCGACTCATGGCAGCCCAGCTCCAGGTTGAGCTGTTGTTCAGCATCTTAGCTGTAGAGGGCAGTGTCACTGGTCCTCATATGTGGGATCTGAACCGGGGTCCTCTGGCGTCCCCAGCCAGTTCTTAACCATCGCGCCACTTGGCCAGCCCATACCTTGACAGTTTTGATGAGCGTACTCATAGATTTCTAGAGTAATTTACTCTCAGACTTTTGTCCTCGGCTTCCAGAGTTGTTGAAAAGCCTGAAGTCACTTTTATCCTTACTCCTTTCTTTCTGTGTCTATTAATTTGTCTGTTTCTCTCTGGAATATGTTAGAAGTTGTTCTTTGTCTCTGTTGTTCTGAATTTTATAGAATGGTGCTGGACATTTGTATTTTTATGGGTCTCTGCCATGATGAGCATTTATACTTAGTAAGACTTAGATCTAGAAATCACTATCCTTTGGTTTTGGAAAATTTTTATAGTATTATTCCTTTGATAATTTTTCCCCACTATTTCCTTTATTATCTTCTACAGTGACTTCTACTTTTTTTGATATTAGAACTCTTACAATGATTTTCTAATTCTCTTGTCCTTTTTGCCTATATTTTTATATTTTTAACTTTTTGTTCTTTCTTCTGGAAGATTTGCTCAAGTATACTATTAAACTTTTATTGAATTTTTAATACATGTTTCTTTTTTTTTTATTTCCCAAAGCTCTTTCTTAATACTCTGAATCATTCTTACTTATAACATCCTGGTTTCACTTCATGTATGCAGTATCCTCTCTTACCTCTCAGGGTAATAAATACAGTTTCTTTGACATTTCTTCAGCTCTCTGTATAGTCTCTGAATTCTCTGGCTTCCTTTTTCTTTTGTTTTGGTTTCTGTCTTTTATGTTAGAGTCTTACCTTGAGATTTTTGAAAATCAGGTAATCTTGGGATCCATTCCAACTTGAGTAAAGCAGTAAAATGCTAGTTTGAATATATGTGTACAAGGGTGGGCTTTGGTAATGAACACTGAGAGGAGGGTATTTCCAAACTGCCAGTGTTACAGGGAAATCTTAAATGTCCATTTTTGTAAACCTTCTTCTCTTGAGGGGGTCAGTTTCCCCAGAAAGAAACCCTTCCCTCTCCTGAGTGAAAAGAGAGACAGCTCATTCTCTGGGAGGGAAAAATGGAAAAGGGGCATGGGACCCCCTATTTCCATGTAATACCTACCTCTCCTTCTACTTTGCCTGCTGGTGCAGATGTCAGAGTCTCTATTGTGCCTCTCCAAAAACTACACCCCCCATCTTTGGCTTAGGTGAAGAAGGGACAATAAAGGGTCCCATCACCTCATTTAAAGGCATGCAACCAAGCCAGCACTGGACTCACACCTCTACTCCTCCCTCCAGAAGTACATATTACCTTCAATTTCTGACTCTTGGGAGTATATAACATGAGTAATGTATTGTCCCGTTTTGGCTTTCCACTCTACCTCTCCAAACACTTAGCTGTCAGCTTTTTCTGTTCAACACAGTCTCTTACCATTTACTTAACTACTGCTAACTTCCAACTTTTTTGACATGACTCATCTGCTCACATCTCCTCTCACAATCTCTTTCTCTTGTGTGTTTATGCCTTTCCTGCCATTGAGTGAGGTTTGTAGAGAAAGTGCAAATAAACACATGTGGTCAATCTGCCATATTAAACTGGAAATCTGTGGCAGCTTTTAAACAAGTCTGCCCTCGAACAAAGTAACAGCTACAAAGAGACATGAGGGTTCAGAGTCAACAGTGATATATCATTATGTAAGAGAGAACGGAAGTGTAATCGAGTTATTTTATGCAGAGCTAATTGATATTCATGTTAATAACAATGACCTTTAGAGGTGCTGATGAAGATGTAGGTGAGGAAATGTGTGGAGAGTTGTTACATAATCTATAATCATCATCATCACCCTCATAGGTAGAAACTAAATTTATATCAACTCACTGGCAATTCTAAAATGAAAACTTTTTCTGGCTTTTGTCATCAGACAGCACACTATGCAGTCGTAAAGACAATGGCATTTATATGGAGAAGTAAAATTGCCAGAGTACCTAAGGGTCCACAATATATAGTCCAGATATCTAAATTTGATCTTATCATGTTTTTCCCCCCCACTGGGCCTTCACTCATCCATTCTCTCTTTCAGATACTCTTTGCCACCTTGCTTCACTTTGCTTGACCTAACTCATAATTAATTTCCCTGTTTTAGTTTATTAATAACTATGATAGGAATACTAATCATAGCTAAATGTATTGAATGTTTACAATGACCAGATGTATTGTATCATGACTTTACATATGTGATCTCATTTATTGTTCAGAGCAACCCTACGCAGTAAAATTCCCTTTGTCCCACTTTACAGATAAGAAAACTGAGGCATAATTTATATGGCACTTTCTCAGAGAATTGCCCAGCCTCTCAGGTTAAAGTTAGTCATCTTTCCTCTAATGGACTAGTTTAGGATAGCCACTCCGGAGCCAGGATTTCTTGGGAAAATTGCTTAACCTCTCAGTTCTTTGGAATCTTGTCAGAAAACTGTGGATACTAAGTTTTCATCTTACATGGTTGTTCTAAAGATTAAGTTAATACTTGAGAAGCACCTTGAATAGAACCTGTGTGCACTAAGGTAGTGAATACATGCTAGCTATTACTGTATGCTTCCAGAGCTCCTAGTGTATTTTCTATCTTAACAATTGTTATACTGTATGAGGATTGAGTTGTTTCTTTTTAATACTACAGTTCAATCAGTTAAACACACACACACACACACACACTATTCCCATTGTACAGACAACTTAGAAGCAAATTACTTAGCAAATGAAATGACAATGCCACAGTTTCAAGGTCCTAGATCCAACATAGCAGCCAAAATCCATTTAGGTAACGGCCATGGGTCACTTTCTCCTCCATGATGGGTTTAAGTTGGAGCTGCTGCTGCCTCTGCAGTGCACAGGCAGAACTGGAGTTTATAATTTTCTCTGTCCCATTCCTCTCTTCCCGTAGGATTGTGAGCCCCGAGAGGGCAAGGATCACATTATACTATTTAGCATTGTATCTTTCTACTCAGTACAATGCCCAGAATGTAAAATGTGCTTCATAAATAGTCTTTGAAAGTGAGAATCAATGAACGAATGCTTGAAGGAATTCAGCTCCTTTGGGTGAATTTTACATGTGCATAAAATGGGGGAGAGCAGAATACTCAATTAACTTCCAGCAGAAATATGGTTATTAGACGCATCAAAGGTAGCTCAGTAACAGCTCTAATTCGGAATCAGAAGTACAGGCTGGAAGAACAGTGCTCGTGATTTCCTGACCATGTGATCCTGGGCAAGTCAATTCATCTCTCTGAGCTTCAATCACCAAATAGGTTGGTGTGACAATCAAATGAGATAATGTGCATGTAAGCATTCTGTAAACTAGATATCCCTGTAAAGGGTTACTGTGAAAGACTTTCCCCCAGACCATATCAATCTGGAAGTACAGTTGGGATATTAGTTTAATAAACCTGTCATTCTCCAGGGTGTTTCATGAACTGTTGCCATCCCTACCATCCTAAGTGCCTGCTAGATTCCTTGTTGATGACGAATAGATGCTGATTGTGTGAGCGGGGAAAGGGGCGGGCGGCAGGAAGCACCGACTACTCATGCGTCACTCTGCCCCCAAGTTTCTCGAGGACAAAGAGAATTGGAGTGCTCAGAAAACTTTTAGAACTGCCAAAAGTACATAAAGTCAGCTACAGAACCTGCAAAACATAAGTAATGGTTCTATTTGTTTCGGCAATGGTGCTGAAGAAAAAAAATCTCAAATAGCTCAATAAGAGGGAAAAAAGAAATACAATGAGTTTCATCTTATATAAAGACCAGCCACCACTTCCTCCCACTAACCAACTTGGTTGGTTGATTCATTATTAATTAAATAATTTGTTTATTTGTTCAACCAATATCATAGATATACACCATCTACTATGTGCCAGGCCTTATAGCTACACTGGCAAGCAAAAAAAAAAAAAATGTGTCCTCTCCCATAACTTACAGCCTGGGGGAATGTAGTTAGCTACCTCATGGCTCTGCTCCTGGCTCGGAACAACCCTGATATCTTAACTGCAGTGAGTCTTTCTTCATTAAAGAAAATAGCTAAGAATGGGGGATGGTGTCCTTTCTGTAGAGAATATTAGACAGACATTTATTAGAGTATATATGTAGTTAGGGATATCATTTCTGAAAAAGTGAGTTCTGAAGATGAGGATAGAAATATTTAAATGAAAAATATACATCATATAAAGAAAAAATAAAGATTTAAAAAAATCTAAACAGTAGAAATGAAAGCCTGCTTTACAAGGTTTTCATGGAGGAAATGAGCTTATATAATTTGGAGAAATGTGGCCCCCACCTAAGGAAGAATTTATCAGCGTTGGATCATAAGGAATTGGAATGAGTAACCAAGGATTTTTAGAGAATCTCATTTCCAGGATATCCATGGAATAGACATTCAGTTGTTTCATGGCAGAAGCATAAGTAAAAACATCTCTCCCTGTGTTTTGCAGCTTTATAGATAAGTGAAAGGCCAATTACAATAGATGGCTATTAATTATGTGTAGTGGAAAAAAATAGAGAAAATGAATTTGTTTTGATCCTATTTATACTTCTGTTACAAAGGCCAGACCAACTCCTATAAATCACTTCAACGTTATTGGAGCTTTGTATGTGTCAGGCACTGTATTGGGTGATGGAAATTTACAAAAATTCTTCTACTTTCAGCAAATATATAATTTATTTGGTAGACAGAGTTAAGCGTTAGTCCCTGTCTAATAACCCCACACTACGTACCAGGCATTTTGTTAAGTATTTTAAATGCCTGATTTTATTTAATTTTTACAACCATCTTAAGAGGGATATATTATCATCTCCAGTATTCAGATGCAACAACCCAGAGCCTTTGAGAGGTTTGCTAAATCACCAAGGGCCCACAGCCCAATCATGAAGCCATAACTCAAATCCCGTCGACCTGATCTAAAGCCTTGGAACTCTTGACCATTACTCCCCACCTTGTGCGCTCCTCCAAAGCAATAATAGTTATGACAATAGTAATCACAAATGGAAGTAACAACGATAGTAGCAGTGTCAGTAATAACAAACGATAGCACCAACGGCAGCGACAATAATAATAGAATGCTTATGATAAGAGACGTATAAACAAAGTGTGTGGGGATTAGAGAGGATGGAGCCATTAATTGCAATCGGAGATCATTGGAAATCTTTGACAGAAGGTCATTGTAGAAAGACAGCTGTCTCCCATATGTGCATCCCCACTTCCATAGTAGGGCTGTCACTTGGGAGGAGATGCCCAAACAGGGGCGTCCTTTCTCAGCAGCTTTGCCATGACTGATTGTCATTGATGGAATCTGAGTGAAAGTGACGTTTTTCCTGCTAACCAGGATACCTATTTGACTGCTGCATATAGGAATGAAAGCAAAACGTAAACTCTTATTCTGTGAAGTCATTGACATTTTGGGGTGTATTTGTTAAAGCCACCAGCATTACACTAATAAAAAGTATTCTAAGCAAGGAGTAGAATATAAGTAATATGAGAGAGGCATGATGTGTGCAGAGAGAGTGAACAACTCGCTGCTGTGGAGTATAGGTATAAGAAAGAAGGTGAGCGACTGGGGAGGTGATCTGGGACCATGAAAACCAGGCCCAAAGTTCGAATTCTCAGTGATGGAGGATATTCCCTGAGACAAGGCAGGGCAGAAGTAAAACAGATCTCATTTAACACTAACAAAATGTTTGTACTTCCCAGTAGAAGTCGGGGCAGAAAGAATTTTGGATCATGGGTGGCTAATTGCTCCTCTGACTAAATAAGTAAAGCTATGTTTGGTTTTAGATGGAATATATACACACCCAAGCTCACACATAGCCACACACACACATACACATGTACACATGTGCACGCACACCCACCCACTTGCACACCTGCAAAGCACCAACATGCACACACATGCACATATTTACACATGTGTACACACACACGATTCTTCTCAAGCAGTATTAGATGTTATCAGAATCATCTCATAACTATATGTTTATATGTTTATATATGTAGCTATATACTCCTTTCTAGAATTGCATCTGTTTAGACACCTGGCTTAAATATTTTTGTGAAGAAGAAAAACGGCAATTTATAAAACCATAGAATGTGGTCTAATACTTGTTATTGCCATTGTCTTGTGGGCTCCATTTCCTCTTTGCTTCCCGGACATAAGTCAGGATGGAAGGGGTATAACGCAAGGGAAGACAGAAAGCACGTCCTTTTCACTTCTCTGTCTCTCCTTTTCTTCCTATTCTTTAAGCACTTTCTTCTATGGGTCTCCACAAACTCTCCTCAGGTGGGTTCAGGAGGTCCCAAAAGCTGCCAACACTTCTCCTCCAGTAAGAAACTCGTGCAAAAGGCCAGCTGCTACCCAGAGGGATGTGACAGATGGCAGGATCACTGTGCCGAGCGCGGGCGGCTCACCCACGTGGAGAGGCGGGCACCAGGGAGCTGGAAGCAGAGTTCTGGAAATTATTCCTGGCCCGCCTCAGCTTCTCACATTGACAATTCCACACCCTTCTAATCTGTGAATTTGGGAGGTTGGAGAGCCCAAATGCATGCTTTTTTTTTTTTTTCCTGAAAGAGCAAATTTGTTTGAGTTCTCCAGAGCCACCATTTCACTGGGGATGTTATCTTCATTGCATTGTACGCTATTTGCTCGCATTCACTGATGCCTAACTCAGCCTAATTTTCTTACCTGGGAGCGATGCTGACTTATACATGGTAACCTCAGAGTAACTTCTTCAGCGCGCTTACCGGGGGCTCTTCAACAACCATGGTGCAGCCAAAGCCACAAGGGCACCTGGAATGACACGCCTGGTGCGCGGCCTGATGTGACAGTTGAGGCTTTGCAACTGGCCTGACAGAGGAGTGGCTAGAGCAGAGTGGTCAGACATTGTAGCTTTGCTAAAGACATAAACATTTCCCCCATAGGATGCATTGTCCGTGGGTCTTCCTTTCCTCCCAAGGGCCACAGAGGAATGCCAGGCAGACAGCTTCGCTGTTAGATCCCACCACCGGGTAGGAAAGCCTCACAGGGCAGGGGCTGAAGCTCCGTCTCTAACCTTGACCTTCAAATAACAGAAACTGCAGCAAATGCCACCCCCCTTATCTTCATAGGGTTAATTAGGTTAGTGTTAGCATTGTGCAAGCTGCTAAATTGATGTTTACTGCTAGGAAGCGGGAATTCTGTTTATCTATTGCTTTCTTGTTAGTTAGCTGACTACCGTAGTTTTGCTCTATTTAGTGGTTGCACCCTGTCTCTTTGCCACAAAAGGAACACCAGCAGAAAAGCAAGTGGCTAACTCCCTGCCCTAGTGTAGCAACTGGCAATTTGTGCCAGGATGAAGAGTACTGGTGTTCAATTTAAAAACCCTAGTATTTGAAGACGCTCCACAACAGGCCCTTTGATGTGCCTTTCCCCAATATTGAGCTGGAATGATGTACCGTACACATGTGAGTAGCTTTTAGTAATATATGTTTCAAGAAATCTGGTAAGGTTAGAGCACAAGTCATGGACTTGGAAAAGTTTTGTTTATATTAGATATTTTATGCTCAGCTAAATGGCCACCAAGTGCATCAAACCCACAGCTTTGGCAACAGTGTAACTACGTTCTGCTTCAAGGATTTTCCACCAATCCCTATGTACATAGGAGCATCTGGAGAACTTGATAAACTGCAGATTCCAGGGCCTCACCCCCAGAAGTCTGAAGGGGGGCGGCCAAGAATCTGCATCTTAATAAGCCTCTCAGGCGATTCAGGCAATGGTCCTGAAACCAAACCCCGAAATAGTGCTGATTGAGCCAAATGGCAATTAAAAAGTTTGAACTTTCCTTTCAGGTTATAGGTAAGTGTACACTGTATCGTCCTCATGGGTTAGTCTTATTTGCCAGGATGGAAGCAGGAAAGAGAAAGAAAGAAGGAAAACGACAGAGAGAGGAAGAGGAGATGGCTTCTGTCAAGTTCCTCAGCGGCAAAGGCTGAGAAAGGAATTCTTGCGCAGTGATTTTTGAAGGCGTGCTCTCAGGAGAAAGGCAGCAAGGGAAACAGGATGGAAGAGGAGAAGGAGCTAATGAGAGAGGGTGTCCCACCGGCATCCGACTCCAGCCTTATCCCACCATGGTGGAGCTCTAGAGAACGAACCACACCACAGAACTAGTCCCATATTGAGACCAACGGTCAGCACTTTGTATGCTCCGATCAGTCAGTACTTGGCTGTGGGACGCCCCTGGAGGTGGGACCTGAGATCCCAGCAATTCTGATTGCTGTGGTTTCTTCCAGCAGACAGCAATACACTGGAAGCAGCAGCAGCTGTGATCAGACCCAGCCAACACTCCCAGCAGGTGGAGGAAGGATGTGTCAGCCCAATAAAGGACATGTTGGTGGAGTACCAATAATAGCATCAGCTACAGGGAGGAATGGAAATGGGGAAAAGAGAGAATGATAAATAAACACTTCTCAGCTAAGGATGATCCAAACAAATAAAAGTTCTACTGTTCCAGTCAATAATCTGAATGGCCCAGAAAAGCCAGCACGCCACTTCCTGTGGTACATTCCACTGAATGTAGTCAAGTTTCTACATTCTTGAGCATCTGCATATTTGATGTTACTGTCTCAATATTATAGCTGCCTCTAGAGCAGTGGTTCTCAACCTGTGGGTCGCGACCCCTTTGGGGGTCGAATGACCCTTTCACAGGGGTCGCCTAAGACCATCGGAAAACAAAAAGATATTTACATTACAATTCATAAGAGTAGCAAAATTACAGTTATAGAGTAGCAACGAAAATAATTTTATGGTTGGGGGGTCACCACAACATGAGGAATTGTATTAAGGGATCGCGGCATTAGGAAGGTTGAGAACCACTGCTCTAGAGCAAACTGCCTTTATGAAACTCGAGAGCACAAAGGTATGACAGAGATGAGACCACATACCAAATCACAGAATCTTAGCATGGAACAACTAATCATCCCAATCATCCTTCCCCAATGCACAAGCCATCATACCCAACTTTGTGCCACCAGCAAATCTAGTGAACACAAGTTTTCACCATGTTAAATTAAAACATAGTCCATCAATCAAAATACTGATTTCATCAAAATTTCAAAACCCTTTTTGTAGGGTAAAGCACCACTAGGATAAATGCATCCAACTCTACCATTTTCTATCTTATCCAAAATTCCATGAATTATTTTCTCCAATAATGCTTTGTGAAGTCAAAGATGCCATTACTATTTCTGTCTTTCACTTCAGGGGCCTCATTTTAAAAGGAAATTTATTAGATAATATCAGTGAGTCAATATTTGCTCCCAGTATCACTACTTTAAAAAAAATGTGCTAATAAACTATGTGTGTAATCATTTACTCCAAAAACATCGTCAAGGTTTAATAATATTTTACTGAACAGTAACATTTTCCCCATTTTTAAAAGCAGGTCATATACCCATATACCCATCTGCAGTGCTTTGGTAAATTCTCAATCACCATGATTTCTAAAACAGCACCTACGGTAACACGAAGGTGTTCTCGGCATGATCTTCCAGTAGCTTACAATTTAATTCATCTGAGCCTTTACTCACATAAAGCTAATAGATGTCTCTTTACAATTTACTTGTTCATCTAACCTGGACCTCTACATCTTCTTAATGATCTTCGTTGTAACTTGTCCAGCTTGAAGATGATCTTCCTTGCTGGTACACATGTAATCAAAGTAGGGTCTAAATAATTTTTCCATTACCTTGAGCATATATCTATTGTCCCACATACAGATCCACTTCTTTGTTTCTTGTCCTCCTTGCTCTCCAGGGAGCAACAGGCCTTTGGGTTGTATTCAGCTGTTATTGAAGCTTTCATTTCGCCCTGGACTTTGGCCTTCCTGCTATTATCCTATAGATCCACTTCCCTCTCCTGTGTGCATCTGGGCTAATGCCTCCCTTCATCCATTTCTGTAGATGCCCTTCTACTAGGGGACTTTATCAGAAGACTTCTTGCCTGCATTGCTAACTTCAGATACAGCATTTCTGCTTAATTATGCTCATATGTGATTAAGTTGCTAGAAATCCTACTTTGAAAGATTCTCTCTTGAACTACATGAACTTTTGACTTTACTGACCATGGAATGAGGCCTGTCCTTGTTATAAACTCTAAGCAATATGTACTTCCTAAAGCCTGAGATACAGTATTGAGTGTCTCCTATGATTTTTTTTTTTACTTAATATCTCAAATGATTTGTCTACTTCCTTCAAAGAAAGGTTTCTATCACGTCTCTATCGCAAAACAGTTCTTTCATAATTTGGTCCAGAATATTGTTTTCTTTCTTTGCTTCTTCATCTTTCTGAGTTGTCAGCAAGTCTAGAATTTATCAGATGCCCTGCCTTTTGCAGAATAAGACTTCAGCAGACATTCCGACGGGTGTATTTTTCCTTCTCTTCAAGGCCAGTTTTGTAATCTGTATTCGGAAACCTTTATCCATATCCTCTGTCTGGTCTGTTGGTCTGCAGGATACTTCAAGAATAATATCACTTCTAATTCTATTTTATCTTATCCTCCCTGAGAGGAAAATTTGCAATGTCCATTCTTTGTGCAGAAGGGAAAAGAAATTTTAAGTCACAACTGTCACCTGGGTTTCCATGTGGTCCTAAAAGTTTGAACGCTCAAAAGGAGGAAATTTAAAAGCCAATAAAAACAGATCTTCTGACAAAACAACAGAAAGGTCACTTGTCATGTTCTCTTCAATGTTCCCCATACCTAATGACATCACCAGGTTGTACTAAAACATACACTTATCTAATGAAAGTAGAATTATTTGAAGTATTTTGTCTAGAAAAACAAAGTTATTAAGAACAAGAGCTTTAAAGATCAAGCTGACTTGACATTGAGTCCCAGCTCCAGTGCCTGCTATTTGTGTGTCACTGATAACCTCTCTAAGTCTCAGATGTTCACATTCATAAAATGGGTTTATTACTGGTACCTATGTCATAAGATTGCTGTGCCAATTATTTTTGAAAAGCTAACCATGGTACCTGAATTTTAATAACTCATTTATTTAATTTTTAAAAATTGCTTAGTATGTGCCAAGAAATATTATAGACACTGTTATTACAACAGTGAACACATATAACGAAATTCCTGGTCTCATCAGGGGGAAGTCAGGTACAAACTATAAAGTCATCCATATATAAAACATACATAAATTATAACAGCAGTAAATGCCATGAAGTAAATAAAAATACATAAAACAGAAGCCAGAAATTGACTGCGTAAGTGGGTGGTGGGGGACAGCCACTTTAACTAGAATGGTCAGGGAAGGCTTCCCTAGAGAGGTGACCTTCCCATTGGGCCAGAATGACAAGAAAGCACCAGCAACACAAAAATCTGGAAGAAAGTGTTCTAGAGAGAGGGGTGAGCAGTGTAGATATTAATAAACTGCTTCTCAATACATATGTTTCCCCTAAATAGATTTTGGTTAAGTGTTTGATCTGATTTTATATTATCTGTTCAGGCATTATCAATTTTTATTTAAAAATGAACAGATTCTTTTTGAGTCTCCTCTGGAATGCCATTCGATGAATGGTCAACATTTTAAGCTTTTGCAAAGTGCAACTTGATGTTTTACACATCCACGTTTTATCACTGACAGACGGTGGCTGAATGCCATGTAGATGAATTTGACTCTGGAAAGCATGTCCCTTCAATTACCTGTTAAATGCCTCCTTTTACACCCAACCTGCTGACAAAAATGAGAAAGCAAACAAATGAGATGAGTTGCAGTGAGGATACAGGAAGCCAAGAGAGCAGAGTGTCTAATTGGAAGAGCACAGGAGAATGTTTAAAATAAGTTTCAGAGGAGTGATAACAATGAAGATGATGTTATCTCTTGGATAGAAGAAGCTATTAAAATACACCAGAGTGTTTTCAATCACTTAATCAGAAAGCCCTTTTCCTGAGAACTGTCTTTTGTCCGTGTGCCATGAACAAACATAAATATTTTGGATTTCCTGCATCCTTCACCCTGATAATGGGCTCTTAACTAGAAGCTCTTCCCACCTCAAAGAAAAAGCTAAAAACAATGATAAAACATAACAGATATAATGCCTTTTCCAGATGAATTATTGGATTCCCCAAATAGTTTTTAGTGTTGTTCCTTCTTTAGCTCTTGCTTTTTTTAAATAGGAAATTTTATATGATTTTATAAATAATATATCATGCATCTTGAATTTAGACCATAGCACATAATGTAAACACATACACAGGAGTTGAACTTAGGTAAAACAAATAAGCTTTTTGAACAGTTTCATGTGAATTTCTTTTAAGATGCCACATAATTATAACCTCTCATTTGCACATAAATTTTCATCTCACGTTTAATGTTTGAAAAATTCTTGAAGAAATAATTTCATAAGACAATGTTATAAAATGTTTACTTAAGGCTTAAATAATATTAAAAAATTTTAATATCAACATGAGTACCTGCATCTACACATTTTAAACAAAATAATTTCTGTTAAAATCAAAACATTTTTTAAAACCTATGTTAACAGGCCTGTTTAGGAAAAAAACATTAAACAATGAATTTTTTAAAAGTATATTCAAAACAAATAATTTGGCAGAAAATTCTCTTACTAGTATGGGAATAGTTTCATGAGATGTTTACGTTCTTATGATATTTTAAGTAACATTTTCTGGATCCAAACAGAGATGTGTCAATCATTTGAATCATAATAAACCAGAAGTTCTCTTTTGTGTTAAACAAATAAACCAAAATGAAATTCTACTTGGGCAAAAGGTGAAATTAAGTTTAAGTGACCATATTCATGAATAAAATCACTATGAAGTGCAATTAAACACATTTTTGCGACTATTATAAATGACAAATTTCCCCATTATACCTATATTTTAATTTATAATTGGAAATTGAAATCCTAGTATTCAAATTGACCCCATTCAGAGTTTTACTTTGAAGTTTGACCTCAGAATTTGTGCAATAATATCAAGTTGATGATAAAATTTCGGCGGAAATTGTGTAATAATAGCACTCCTGTAGAACTCTGTGTGTGCACAGCCATGACTCTTGTACACCCACCTAGGTTTGCTTTCCATGAGGTTATAAGACCCCTATCTATTTGAGCCTCATGTTACCAAAGCACTAAAATACAAATCTGGTTTAATTAAACAGCCAAGACCAACAGAAAGGATCCAATCAATATGAATAATATTCCTGCTTCTCTCTCCAAAACAGAATAGACTGCCTGAGTGCTTTATGTTCAGGCACGGCAAGCCAGTGAGTGCTGGGTGCCGTGTCAGATGATAATTCAAGGGTTAAAAAGGACAAAATTATCATTCACATATGAGAGAAGCAGCTATCAGCTCGCTTATTGACCTCATGTGTGCTCACGGGTACGATGCACTGTTACTTATAATAAGATGAGAAATGGATTTATCTGGATAAACCGTTCGAGGAATCTGATGGTCTCATTAGTAAGGTGGCTTCCTGGCCATCCACGCTGCCTCCCCTTGCTGAGGAAGCCACTGCTAATCAAATGTGTTCCTGGAGAACTACAGTAGGATTTGGCACTAAATTTTCAGATAATGATGGTCAAGTAGGGCTTGATTTATTCTATGCCTTGTTTTTATTCTCTTTATTGATTCCTACACAATAAAGATGGCCGTGCCCATTACAGAGTTTGAAATCATTGGAATCCATGTTATTTACATAGGATTTCGGGGTTTTTTTTGCAGAAGTTGGGGAGTGAGTGGGAAGGGGGTGGCAGGCAAGGGGAGAAGTGTCCTTTGAACAGCTGCTTTGGGAAGAAATGTTCCGGTAATAAACTGCCTCCAGTGTTTGTCTAAAATAAAGAAATAAATAAATGCCGTGTCGGGTGAATCACATCAAAATCTCAAGACAATTCCAAGATGAACCAACTCGGAGAGTAAATGACCTCTTCATCTGGGTGATAAAGTTCCAGCCAAAATATTCTCTGGGCCCGAGACGTGATTCATTAGAAATATGTGCATGGTGGGGCGCTCCCCTCTATCTGGCAGAGTCCGGTCTGCACACTGATAAGAAGCAAATGCAAATGTCCTGATAAGAACTGAATGCAAATATTTATGATATGATATTCCCTGGGAATTATGTGCAGATAAAACAAAGTGTATTATTTTCCTGCTTCTCTTTCAGGTTTGCCAAAATGCCCTTTTTCGCTTTTGGAATTTGCATTTCTTCAAAATTGATTCGGCTTGCGTATTATGTTAAGCTATTTGTTTGCTAAGGATGGTAATTAGTTACTGTAATTACAGCAATGACAGTTGCTAAATTGTTTTTAAAGCATTACAGTGGGCCTGTGCCAGAAGATTGCAGTATTTTTTTGGATTTAAGCAGAGGCTGGAAAAACTCCCACTCTAGGGCCAGCATGGGATTTTCAACTACAAAGCTGCTTTTCCTGATTGAAATTTTTTTAAAAAGTCATTAATTTGCATTGATTGCAAGTGCTAACTTTACATTGAGGTTTATTCACATATCACAGAAATATTAGTGATAGTGGACCTTGGCATAAAGGAGACACAGGGGACATGAGTCGTAAATAAAAGTGAAAGCTGATAGCAGAGGAAAAATGGTATAACTATTACTTGGAGCCTGTTAATTAAACTTTTTAGCCTGTTTTTAGATAAATTAAAAACAATTAAAAATGTTTTCTCTGCAAGTCACTCCCAAACTTTTCTGAGCCCTCCTGGTTAAAATGAGTAATGTGGAAAAACATAGCTTGGCTATACTCTATTTTTGACATATGGAAAGTAACAAATAAAGGACAAAGGTTATTTACCCAAATACTTCTTACAGATTTAGTTTAAAATAAAATAATTGAGGAGGAGAGACTTGAGCTATTGTACATGTCCAAGATGGTTTATATGATTTATATTTTACATCAACTGTGACTCAGAGGTTAAAAGCAGAGAATGCGGTTCGCTATGCTGTCTGTGATCCCAAGAATGTCTTCTAATATTACTTTCTAAAGTCTAGAAAATTCAGGTGAGCTCCGTCTGTCCCCAGCCACTTGAAGTCAAGGTAATCCAAAATGTGAATGCATATTTTAAGATTGCAAGATCTTATATATTCATACTCAAAAATGCTTCATAAATAATAAATACTACCATATTTAAATGTTGAGCTTCCTCAGCTAGAGGAAAGTTAGGTACTACTTTAACAATAATAATAATAGCAGCTAACATTTCTTGAGATATTTCACATTCTAGGCACAGTGCCAGGCATTGTACATGCATTCTCTCAAAAACTTACAAAATGTTATTATTACTATTATTATTAATCTCCATTTTACAGAACGAGATACTGAAGCTTAGAGATGTTAGAACTTGCTGAGGTCACACTTTTGGTTAAAAAAAAACAAAAAAAAACGTTGAACATGGAATTCAAACTCAGACAACTTGACACCACCTATTGTGCTGTTACCTTGAGGGACTGTGACTCTGTATTTGAATGTAAATAAATATTTTTTTAAAGCCTTGGTTTCTTCTTTTAATTGAAATCTAAACTTAAAGCTAAACCACCTAGTCAAGAAGTTGTCAGAAACTGAATTTTCATCTCAAACTTGTTCTCCTGATATTTTATTCTATGTACTCATTATAGATGTAAATATATTTTTCTTGATTATGACTCCAGTAGTACTAGTCCTTGATGAGAAATTTGACTTTTTATGAAAAGGATAACCTCCTAGGAATTGACTGTTTTTGCTTCAAAAAGACTCAACAAATTTAGTTTGTATATTTATCATCATTTGGGAACTAGAAATCCCAGTTGGTGAATATTATTTTTATATTTGTATGAATACATATGAAATTGGTAAATGGGCATTTTATGGCATTTTGAAATTGTTTGGAAATTTAGCTCATGTTGTGCATACTTATGCATTAACCCTATGCTATAAGCTACTTTGCACATAACCCCAAGTACTATCCCCAATGTGGGGGGCAAGTATCTTACATTTGTGTGCACACACAGAGTACAGATCAATGCATTTTACACGAGCAATATCCCCAGTAATGTATCTAATAATCCCACTTTATGAAGACATTCCTGATACACTCCGACCTCCTCCAAGTTGGACACACATTATCTCTTCGGTTTCACAGTTCATGTGACACTATACTTTGCCCCCTTAGAGCATTTACCACAGGACTTACAGTGCCTTATATAACCCTGGCTCATTGTGTATATATCTATCTCTTGCAATAAACTAGAAGCTCTTTGAAGCCTAGGTCTTTTGCATCTCCTAGGGCTAGCACAGAGCTTGGAACCTAATAAACACCCAGTAGACTTACTGAATGAATAAGACTTACTAAATTCATTGAAACAACTACAAAATTTCAATGGCATACAGCAGTGAGTCTTTATTTTTTCATGCATGGGTCTACAGGGCAGCTAGGGCACCTTCTGCTTCAGGCAGTGGCTCAATTGAGTCTATAGCACTTGTCTCAACTTGGGTCCAGTCTAGAGAGGCACAGCTACCTGGGGCTTGTTTTCCTCATGGTAGGGGTCAGAAGCTGCAGGTGGGTAAGTGGAAACATGTGATGTCCTTTAAGGCCTAGATTCAGAACTGGTACCTTTCACTTTTACCCACATTTTATTGTCCAAAGCAAGTCAAGAGCCAAGCCAATATCAATGGGGGGACTAAATATACTCTTGGAGGTGTGGAGGGTGGAGGAGGAGGAAATGTTTGCTGAATAATAATATTGTTATTATTATAAAATAAATAAAATTTTATTTAATAAAATTTTATATATTTTATATATATATGTATATATATATAATAAAAGGTATAGCAGATTACCCTTTCTTTAATGTAAAGCATCTTAAACTTCTAAAATAAATAAGAAAGATAGATAATTGCCTCATTATCAAGACCCTGGCATACATTTCATGATTTCCCTTAATATTTTTTTTTTTAGTTCAATAAACTTAACTGACAAATTTTTTTTTTTGCAGGTTTCGCATGAACACAATAAGTTACAGCTTGGCACTGTTCTCATTTTTATCCTTTGAATGTCTGAAGAAGTATTCAACCCTCTTCTTCCACACTTGATGACCATTAGTCAATTGTTCCTATGTTCTTTCCTCTGGGCTGACATTTCTTTCATCTCCCCTCTATATTTCACTTGTCAAACTGTATCCTTTTGTGGCTATTCTTTCAGACTTGCCCAATCCATTTAGAGCCAAAAGCTATACAGAACTCTCTTTTTACCATCGATCAATCAAAACTGGAAAAGGAATATTAATTCCTTAGAAGAAAAAGATTGGCAAATTCCCAGCTGAAATGAAACATATGGGTTCACACCCCCACTTCTATATTTTCCTAACCCCCACTCCAATCTGCAAACACATCAGAGTCAATTTGACTAAACTGTATTGGATCAAAAAAGAGCTCCAAGGAGTGTTAAGTCAGGCTTCAAATATCAGCTAAGCACAGTTTGGTTACAGAAAGGAAAACATCCCTCCTGGAGTGAGACATCTTTCTTGTCCAGACGTTCAAAGAGTGTTATTCATTACTAAGTTTATGGTACCCACACTGGGAGCACAGTTCATTACTTCAGAATTCTTGCCCAGTTTATAAGGAAGGTCTCCTGTCAGCTGCCTAGTCTGTCCATGGCAGATTCGATCTTAGTGAGTATAAAATAGATCATTAGACTCCCTCTGGCTGCCCTTGGTCCTATGCTGACCATAAACACTTACCCTGGAGCCCAGAAGTTTTAAAATTTTCATTTGAGTTTTTAAATTAGGAAGATAATTTATTTGGTATTTTAGAAAATAAGATCATTACACAGTCTTCATTTAATTCACCTGCTTAAGCAAATCCCACTAAAATAAAGAACGTTGATGTGTTAATATCAACATACAGGAACAATCACACTTTGGAACATAATTTAGTAAAATCCATGTTGAGAGGAAGTGAAATGAAAGTGCGTCCAAAACGCTGACTTACATTGGTAATTCACATATTCAAGTTCCAGGTCACCAAATGGGGATAACATGGCATATTAGTCAGGGTTTTCCAGAGAAACAGAACCAGTAAGATGTGCAAATATACAGCAAGAGAGATTTAAGAAATTTGCTCATGCAATTGTGAGAGCTGGCAAGCCTGAAATGTGCAGGACAAGCCAGCAAACTGCAAACCCAAGGAAGAGTTGATATCGTAGCTAGAGGCAGTCTAGAGGCGGTCTAGAGGCAGAATTCCCCCTTACTTAGAGCCTCAGTCTTTTTAGTAGAGATGAGGCCTGCCCACTTTATGGAGAGTAACCTGCTTTACTTGAAGTCCACTGATTTAAATATTAATCTCTTCTGGAAAAAAAATGCCTTCTCAGCTACATCTTGACTGGTTTGTCACCACATATCTGGGTACCGTGGCCCAGCTAAGCTGACACATCACATATGGCTTACAATTCTCTTTGTTCTATCCCTTACTTGATCAATAAGCACATACTTAATAGCTACATACATGGCAGTCCCCAGGATTCCTGGGAAGGCTTCAAAATCAATGATTCTGAATTATTGTTGAAATGTATTGATTCTCAGAAACATCTGAAAACAAATAGACTTGGAATCGTAACTAAATTGGGTCTGTCTTAAAGCCTAAAACAAATCAGCACAAACATGCAAAAATTAGTCAAGCATGCGCAAAGAAACTTACCAAGGTCTACCTCAATAGGGTGTGCCCGTTTTACAAGCTATAGTACATCATGTTCAGCAGGGTACCAGCAGGAGAAATTTAATTGGCTAGCGAAATTTAAACTAGCAGTTTGTGGGCTGGTGAAAATTCTTCCTGGATCACACATTTTTTTTTATAAGGCTGCTTAAACTAAATGACCATATGCCCTTCTTAACTGAATCATGACTCAGTCAGCCTGTAGCCTCATCATTGTAGCCTCTCCATGCACCACACTGAGTCTGACAACCTCAGACTAAGTGCTGCATAGAGAAAGCTAATCTATCCCGATACACAGCTCATGGTGGCATTCACAAAAAAGAAGCCATTAAGCAGGTAGCATCCTAATTCAGTAAAAGCTCCTTTGACTCTCCCACACAAGGCCAAGTGCAAAAGTCCGCAAGTCAACTATGTGTGGAATGTCGTCGTAAACGCTGCTTCCGGCATTTTATGAATTCACAGACCTACATGGCTCTCATCACAAAGCCCCTCAGAAAAAAGTAAAACAAATCAGGCAGCCCTCCATTCAACACAGAGTGTTTCGTATTCACTAAAGAAATTCCAAGTCGCTCAAAAATGTGTGACTCCTTTTTTTGCTTGTTTGTTTTTAAAGTTTATTGGGGTGACAAATGTTAGTAAAGGTACATAGGTCTCAGGTGTACAATTCTGTAATACATCATCTGTATATCACATTGTGTGTTCACCACCCAGAGTCAGTTCTCCTTCCATCACCATATATTTGATCCCTTTTATGCAACAAAAGAAACCATCGACAAAATAAGAGACAACCAACCAAATGGGAGAAGATTTTTGCAAACAACGCCTCCAATAAGGGGCTAATATCCAAAATATATAAGGAACTCATACAATTCAACAACAACAACAAAAAACAATCCAATTAAAAAATGGGCAGAGGACCTGTGATTTCTCTTTATTAGCAAAAAATCCTTGCACATTCAAATGATACTAATTTTAATATATATTCAAGCTTCACATCATCAGTTCCCATAGGACTGCGTTAAAATCCTCAAAACAGTAGTGCTAGATCTTCATGGTGTTTACAACCTGCACCATTTTACATAATGCTCATTGGTATCCTCACTGCCATGGGGCTTGCTGGGCCTGAAAGGAGGCCGGAACTGCTAGAGCAGACATGATTAGGTGTCTTAGCTCTTCAGAAAGAGCCCCCTGGCCCTCATAACATGCTGTTCAATTTTCATTCATTCAGTTTTCTAACACAGTTTTAGAATTTATGTATAAAAGTCAGGGAGTTTCTGTCATACCTTCTGGACATGTTTTTATATTTTATATGTGTGTATGCGTGTATGGACTGAATGTTTGTGCCCAGCCCTCCACCCCCCAAGTTCATATGTTGAAATCTTAATTTATAGCATCATGGCATTTGAAGGTGGGACCTTGGGGAAATTATTAGTTCATGGGGGCAGAGCCCTTACGAATTGGATTAGCATCCTTCTGAAAGTCCCCTGACAGCCCTCTTTCTCCTTCTTCCACGTGAGGACACAGCAAAAAGATGGCCAACTATGAAGCAGAAAATAGGCCCTCGCCAGACACCAAATCTGCCAGCATCTTGATCTTGGAGCTTCCAAAACCAGAAACATTTGTTGTTTAAGCCACCCAGTCTATGGTATTTTTGTTATAGCAGCCACAACAGACTAAGGTAATTATGTACATGCATGTGTAATATACATGTATGTGTGTGTGTACTTAATAAAATGTTCAACTAAAATTTACTGAGGGGCTGTTATGTTTGAGATATTTTCTAGACACTGACAGTCTAGTGGTAGACCCAAAATCATAGACTTAGCTCTCATAAATTTAACAGTCTAATGTAGGAGAGAGGAAATAAAATGTATATTATATTTAAACTTTTGATGAGGCATCTGAGAAAGTAGTAAATGCTAAAACTACAGTAAGCAGGGCAAGCTAAGCTAACTTAGCAAGGGGAGTTATATATAGTGATATATTATGTGAGTTTATATATATATATATATATATATATATATATATATATATATATATAATGATGTATTGATTCTGTCTTGAAATTTAAAGAACAATTATCATGTGACAAAGAAGTTGGGGGTTAGTGTATTCTAGGTAGTGGGAACAGCATACGTAAAACACATTTGAGAAATGCACAAGAATCCAGTGTAGCCTCAAAGGCCCTTTTAAGCCATGATAATAATTTAGATTTGATCCTAAGTACACAGGGTAGTTATTGAAGAGTTTTAAACAGGTGAGTAACATGATAATACCTGCATTCTCAAAGGACCATGCTAGCTGCTGTATGAAGAATGATTTTGAGAGAAACAAAAATGGATGCTGGGAGGCCAGTTCGGAGGCTAATGCAGAAGTTCAGATAAAATTGGATGGTAGCAATAGAAATAAAAAAAAATAGAATGGACATGACGTGTGTTTTGTTAGTCAAGTTTGCTAGAACTAGGTCATTCTTGAATAAGGGTATAACAAAAAAATGACTCTCTTGACTCTACTATGAACAAATGAGCTGGAAAACTCTGATGAGGATCAATACTAGAAATAATGAGTTTAGCTTTAAAAATGTTCAGTCTAAGATGCTTATGTGACATCCAAGAGAAAGGAAGGAATAATTGGTTAGGAAAAATCCTGGAGGTCGTTGAGAGATATGAGTTATGATTACAGATTTGGAAGTCATCAGATTATATTTGAAGACACGAGAAAGAATTAGCATATGTTGAGTAGAGTGAGGAGAAATGAAGGTTCAGGGAAATCTCTGTGAAATTCAGGCAAAGAAGGAAGACCCTCAGAGGGGAATGAAGAAATAAAATAACAATAGAGCATGGCAACCCAGCAGCCAAGAGAAGAGTATTTCACAAGGAGGAGTAGCCAATCATATCAAATGATGATAAGAATCAAATTACGGGTAGTAGATGACAAGTGTGTCACCAGATTGCTCTTCCAGAACTGAATCTCTCATTCCTCCAGCTTATGGGAGTGTGGGCGGCAAACGGCTCTCAGTTGCTCCCTCTCTGAGAATTGCCCTCAACCAAAAAGAATCACCAGGTCAAGCTCTCTTTTCAGGGCAACCAGCATCTGGTGAACAATGCGGGGGAAAGGCCCTGCTCTCACACCAATTCAGGAGAACTCGGAATGGCCACCTCAGCTCCAGAGCTCCCCTTTACGATTGGCTGCAGCCTTTGTAATGACTGCATTGCAGTCTGACTTCTCCTCCCACCCAACCTCGCTTCCTTCACTCCCCCACAGTTATTAATCCTGAGAGTGTTGCCTACTAGCCTCCCTCCATGCAAATATGTATTTTAGGGTCTGTTTCTCAGGGAACTGACCTTTCACAGAAGGATATATACTAAAAAACAAACAAAGAAACAAACAAAAACTGTCCGCTGGACTTATCAACATGGAGGACATTGGTAATCTTAGAAAGAGCAATATTTTTTGGAAGTACAGCCAAAAAAAATACTGTGATTGCATTGTATTTCATGGTAAGAGTGAAATACAATTTTAGTTGTTCTTTCAGTGTTTATAATTGTAAAACATGTTGTGATGCATATCCATGTACAGGTTTTTTATTAGGATAACATTTCAAATCTTGAAGAACTTACCTTGCCCCAAGCAACACTGGAATTTCTAGATGTATGTCCCAAATCATTTTAGCAAAAACATGAGGGAAACCTCTGTCTTAACACAGATGTCTCAGATGCTTTCATTATTCCTGTTCTTGAACACTGAGGTCTGATTTAAATCCACCAAACAAATCAATAAGGGAACAAAAGGTGTTCTTTACCTCCTTAAGAAAATCAAACACCTTTATTTCCCTTGGATGACTTAACTTTTAGACTACTAAGAGCTTATTTAAGGAAATATATTCTCACTAAAACAATCACACCCAGGGTAGATGTGTTCAGATATATATATATATATATATATATATATATATATATATATATATATATATATATATATATATATGGTTGCTTTTGTATGTATTTGTTATAGTTTTCTTTCCTCTCCATTTATTAAGTGTACAGAAACTTATTATATCACTTCTAGTGGTTCTGTTTTTCAGAGAAAAAAAGAGAGCGAGAGAATGATCACAACTAATGGCTAATATGAACCAGGTGCTGTGTTGAGCACCTTGCATATATGGTATTAATAAGACCCACAAATCTTCTATGTGACCTGTGTAGAGGATATGTGTCCATTATTTCTTTGCTTGGCTGCCCATTACCAAAAATGAGAGTGTTGTATGTATTGAAAAGACATTCTCCCTGACGCATCTAGGCATAGACTTGTAACTAAGTCTTGGCCAACTTGGTGCTTCTGCCTTGAACTTCAGATTTGGAGTGTGTGATCAAAGAAATCAATATAACTTAGAGCTCACTCGAAGGATGGAAGGGGCACCCTCGCCAGACCATTTCCACGTTCCCATGGAGAACTTGGCTGTGTTTACCACGCCTGCGTAACATGTTTCCAGCCCAATTTCTGAGCTCAGTTCTCCAGACTTCTCATAAATTCTGTGAACTCTCCTTCCAGTGCTTTTTGTTTGTTTGTGTTGGTGGGGTTTTTTGCCTAAGTCTGCTACCGAAACCCTGACTAGTGAACAGGTGCAATTATTACCTATATTTTACAGGTGCAAAAATTAAAGCTCAGAGAAGTAAAGTAATTTGAAGATCTGTCCAGATCCAAAGCCGGTGATCTTAAGCAACATTCTATGAAGTCTCCTTTATTTACTTATTTATTGTGTTTGATTCTTTGTTACTATACTTGTTTTTATTGGCTCCATATTGAAAATCAAAATGTCAACATAAAAAGTTACATGTATAAGAAAAACTACATAACAGACTATCTTCCCCTATAAATATCTGGAAACAGGTGTTTACTAACATTAAATAATCGTGTACTCAATACTTTGTTTATCTGGGTTAAATCTGCTTATATAAGTACTTCAAGTTTTATGGAGAAACATGGACTTCACAATTTATAAAATAAAACCAATCAGGCAAAACATGTATGCCAAATTAGTCCCTAATTCTTAGCATAGCTCTTCAAGAAACATTTCTGCTGCATCATGCAGGGATGCGTGCAGACGCTGACAGGGAAAGCCTCTGCTCTCTCTTCCTCAGGGACATTTGTAACCCTAGATAGAAAACCAGTGACTTGGGGCACAGATGGTGTGTTCACCTCTAATCCTTGTACAAGGACATGGCTTTGGAAGGGAAGAAAGAGGACCAGCTGGACATGCAGAAGGTGCTGAGGTTCAGAATTTGTTCTCAGAACATGGTTTGTACTCATAGTGTCAGAACAATGTGCTCCAGGCAATGGATTCAGTGCGCTGTCTTCTGAACATGAGAAAGAATGACTGACAGCAGGCTAGCTGAGCTCACCAAGATGGCTCTGATAAGGGGGAAGTTGATAAATTTATTGGTTACACTCTAAAACTATTATGCAGATCAAAAATCAGTTAAAGAACATGCAATACTATCAGAAAAGCTACAAATCCATTTTCAAGTAAATAATGCAGGAAAGTAGATTTGGAACAATAATTTTAAATCTCATATACCTCATATTAAATTTACAAAGAATAAGCTAGGGCATACAACAAGTCTTAATAAATTTGAAAGGATTGAAATTCTTTTAATTTTAACAAGGTATGTTCTCTGACCACAGTGGAGTTAAATTATAAATCAACAGAAGGAACTTTGGGAATCCACAAATATTTGGAAATTAAACAACAGGTTGGTAAATAGTCCATAGGTCAAAGAAAAAATTACAAGGGAAATTAGGAAGTATTTTGATCTGTATGAAAACAAATTTACAGAGAATGAATAATAAAGTGATTTTGAAATATTAATAAAAGAGCATCACAGAAAATAGCTAACATGTTTTGAGTGATCGCTATGTGTTGTGTTTTACACACATTTTCTCATTTAATTCTCTCCACAACACAGTAAGGTAGGTATTATCATTATCTCTCTTTAAAAGATGTGGACTATGAAACTTAGG
This sequence comes from Hipposideros armiger, assembly GCF_001890085.2. NCBI lineage: Eukaryota > Metazoa > Chordata > Mammalia > Chiroptera > Hipposideridae > Hipposideros > Hipposideros armiger. Next base: position 692,617 of record NW_017731762.1, on the reverse strand, counting down.
GAGGCCACACACTAAGAAAGTGATAGAGAGTAAGGCTTCAACTCAGGTCTGACATCAAAATCTTTTTTCAATTACTAAAGCTATGCTGCAACACAAGATTAATGTGAACTACGGTAATTGCTTAATTTTGCTTAAAACTTAGTAATTAATTGAAAAATATGCAAAATAAGAGGGAGTGGCATTTTGTTTCAAGAAGGACCGTTGGATTTGGAAATCATGTTCCTGAACATGAGGCTATGCTGAAGAGCATTTCAGTGAGAATAAGGGGAAAGAGGCAGGAGGCAGTTGATGGAGGTAAATTTCCCACTGCCCAGTTAGAGGGAAGATAGGGGAACAAGGCAAGATATGGAAACATTTACTGAACTACCACTACTTTTGAAATATCAAGATGAATAAGACTGGCTCAGTGCCCTTAAGACGCTGACAAACGGCTAGAATTAGGTGATGAGAATAAACGCTAATGACTTAAATAGGGTTCCCTAGGAAACAGACACTGGGATTAGTGTGAAGAAGTTTATTGGGGAGTGCTCTCAGGAACACCTGTTTGAAAATGAAGGCAGCAGGATTGGTCCAAGGGTCAGGTTTGTACTGTCATTATCCCTTTTCAAAAGATGAGGATAGGGATGCAGGAGGCCACACGCTAAGGCAGTGGTGAAGTAAGGCATCAGTTTACATCTGTCTGTCACCAAAATCTTGTTTGCAATTTCTACACAAACATGCCTCCTCTATACAATGCACACCATGACTGATAGTTTTTACCTTTTATAATCTTTCATTCTATTCACTAAATGTTAGAAAATTCCTTCTCTATGAAACTGGAATCTGCCTCTTTAGCTGTAAACCACGGGTCTTTTTCTACCTCCAGGTCTATAGAATTTAAAGTCTCTTTCTTCTTCTATATCGCAGTTTCAATGATTTGGAGCTATGCTTCAGGTCTTTTCTGGATCTTACTTGGCTAAACATTGCCTTTTCCTTCTGCCTCTCTACATATGGACTGCTGTCCAGAGCTGTCACCCTTCTGGCACTCTTGTTGGTTGAGACATAAATGGGCGCTACCCAGTTACATGCGTCAGGGTGGGTCAAGCACGAAGGGGCCACCCTGCAGTAAGACCTGCCCACCAAGGGGCAGCAGGCCCTGCAGGCAAATCATGGGAGGAAGTGTAGTACGGAAGACACAATGACGTCCAGAGAATTTAACAAAAGGCAAGACCTAGAACGAGGTTGTAAACAACCCATTAAGTAAGTAGTTGGCTTAGTATAGGGAGATGGAGCTGGTATAAGTAACAGGGGTGTCCTCACAGGCTAGAGAAGGAAGATTTAAACTCTGTACACCTTGGTGTCCGTCAGTAGATAAATAGACAAAGAAGATATGAAATATATATATTTCATATATATATATATAATTATATATGATTCATATATACAATAGAATGTTGCTCAGCAATTTTTAAAAAATGTAATCTTGCCATTTGAGACAACATGGATGAACCTAGAAGATATTATGGTAAGTGAAATAAGTCAGAAAGAGAAAGACAAATACTGTATGATTTCATTTATGTGTAGAATCTAATAAAACTAAACAAATGAACAAACAAAACAAAAAGAAACAGGCTCATAGATCCAGAAAGCAAACTGATGGTTGCCAGAGGGGAAGGGGTGGGGGATGGGAGAGAAAGGTGAAGGGGAATAAGAGGCGTTAACTCCCAGTTATAAAATCAATAAGTCAGAGGGATGTAATGTGCAGCATAGGGAATAGAGTCAATATTATCATAACAATTTTGTAAGGTGACAGATAGTTACTGGATATATCATGGTGATCACATCATAAGGTATTTAAATGTTGGATCTCTATATTGTACACCTGAAATTAATATAATATTGTATGTTAATTATACTTTAATAAAAAAATAAGTAAATAAATAAAATCAACAAGCAAAAGAAAAATCTATAGACCTTCAAAAATTTTAGGAAAAACAGCACAAGGATCACGTATGCAATTGGACATTGTTCCTACATGATAAATGTCAGAAAACCAATTAAGATGAAGTTGACTTACGAGCACTAAGCAATTAGTATATTATTCCATTCAAGAATTTATAAAACCACTACCACCAAAAAGTTTTATGAGTAAGCCAAACCCTATTGCCTAATATGCCTAATAGGCAAAACCTATTAAGGCATATTTTCTAAATGCCTTAATAGGTCAGAACAGTATCCATCCAATATGCTTTACTATTAAGATCTTCGGAACTGACCCTTGGAAAAAGTGCTTTTAGAGATGAAGGTTTTATGATGCTCAGTTTCAACAGTACTGATAAAAGAAATAAATTTGTTATGACAAAGAGACTATAGGAGGCAAAGAATCTGATGATGGCTCTGGAAAGTCATACTTCAACTGAATTTTTATCCTATTTATATTACAATTGGATATTGAATATATGAAAAACTAACTGTAAAGTTCCCCGTGTGCTGTGTGATTTTCAACCCCCTCTGCCAAATTAATCATTTCTAGTTACTCTTTCTCCCTAATTCCAGAATTGGAATATCTGGCAAGTTATTGGTTTTTCCACTTCGTTGTTCCACAATCGTCCAAACTCGTTCAACTCAATGATAATATGGTGACGGAGGAGAACTGACTCTGGGTGGTGAAAACACAATGTAATATACAGATGATGTATTATAAAAATGTACACTTGAAATCTATGTAATTTGACTAAGCAATGTCACCCCAATAAATTTAATCAAGATTAAAAACAAAAATTCAATGGTAATAATCACATTGTCTTCATGTCCAAACCTGACCTTCCTCTGAGGTGTCCTACTTTTATGAATGGTATCACGGAATACCAAAGCCCAAAATGTTCTCTATTTCTCACATTCTCAGCAACACTTATAGATTTGACCTGCTTATTATTATCTCTTATTGAGTGCTATTTTCTTGATTCCTGCTGCTACAACTTTGACTCAAGCCCTTATTTTCCACCTCTATCTTAGGTCTGCAACTGCTACCATCTCTTAACTGCCCTGTCTTCCTCGTTTCTGATCCTTCTCCAGGGTTTTTCTCACCAGACAGAGGTTTTAAACTACCAGTGTGGCCCTACGACTTCTTCAGTGGCTTTCCCTGCCCATGAATACAGCTCACATTCTTGTGATATCACCCTAAGGCTAGTTATTCTGCCCCTCACCAGAGTACCCATCCACTCATACCTGCTGCTCCCCCACCTTAAACGATCTACACTGCAGCTATTCTAGAATATAAATGTTCTCAAAATATATTGCCTCAAATATTTGTTCCTTTGAATGGAACATACTTCATCCCCTTTTACTTGGATAGTTCGGGTTTGTCCTTTCAGACTGACAACTTAAACGCCACACTGCAGAGCAGACTACAAAACATAGTTTGCTGACCAATATTACAGTACAATTGCTATTTCTACTTTGGTTTCTTTTAAAGCTGTTCAGTACCCTCCATCTCCAGGATAGGCAGCATCATCTTAATTAGATAGTCAGGATTTTACAAAAGACAGAAATAACTATTCAATCCCAGCAGCTTCTATTTTCTGCTCTGCAAAAATACCAAGGCAGGGAATTACTAAGGGTTTTCTTCACCCTACTTGAAATCATGTAGCAGAAAAAATGACAAAGAATACTGTATCTTGGAGAAAGTAGCCTTCATGGTGGCACTAAAGCAAAGGAAGAGAGTAGCATGAACATGGATTTTGTAAAAGAAATTGTAATGGACACCTTGGGCACGTCAGTTTATAAAGCAATGACTTTTTCTCTTGAACCACTCCAGCAGCCATGTTTGTGGACAGTACCTCCTCTCTTGCTCAAAGGTGATTGCTCCAGAGTTGGAAATTTTACCTAAACTGAGCCAATTGAAATTTCTTCTCATCTTAAGAGTATGGAATTGAGATGAAGTGAGAATTAACTGTAATGTATGAACTCAGGAGTGTGGGACAGCTGTGTTTTCCACCATAGTCCTGAAAAGCAGAGAGAGAGACAGAAAGAGAGAGAGAGAGAGAGAGAGAGAGAGAGAGAGAGAGAGAGAGAGAGAGAGAGAGACAGAGAGACAGAAATACTGCCTCAGTTTACCAATGCCTTCCAGTTTTCATCTTTTAAGATTTGTAAAATTTTCATGAC